>NC_136239.1:4467500-4470000 GCF_053564925.1 Oryzias latipes
ATCACTGGGATGCATTTCCTGGCAATTAAAACAAGGGGATCATTTCAAAAAAGGAAAATATGACAACCATTTTACCACCATGCCCAATTTCATTTCCCCAACAGCCACACATTGTTTCCTCAAACACAACGCCTCAAAATTTGCCTTAAATCTCAAGAATCTTGTAAATTTCTAGCATACTTGGCTAACATTTATCTTCATTCTAATGTTCAAACATAACCCTAATGAAAAATGAAAGATTCTGTTGAGAGCTTGGATTTAAAACTCAGTTTATCCGATGGTCATGCACTAAGGCCTTAAAGACCAACTCCAATGAAAATGGTGTCTTTAACAGGTTAAAAAGCATTCATCCCATGATGGAAGACATGTATAAAGAAAATGATACTTAAATGTGCCTATCTGAATATTTTTTGTAGTTAATTCATAGTGAACCAGTAACAGACAAAAACACGCTGCACGACAAAGCCTGTACTTGTACTAACAAACGACAATGAGAAGGCAAGAAGCTCCCTGCTACGTTCCATTGTGATGCATCCAGTCGCATCTTGAAGGAGATCCAATACGCCTTGGTAGTCTTGGTCCGAGCTGGCATGGTGCTGACAACTTTATTTGTGTTAAATGTTTGTAAAGTTTAAGTGCAAGAGACTTGTATCGTTGTCAGCAGGATTTGAACCTACGCGGGGAGACCCCAATGGATTTCAAGTTCATCGCCTTAACCACTCGGCCACAACAAGACACAAAACTACACTGCGTTTGGTTGCTTCACTGCCATTGGATTCTGTCATAGGCGGAAATTTATTTCCAAGCTGACTACAGAAAAATACAATTCCTGTTTTAGCAAAAATCATTGGGATAAATTTGCTGGCAATTTAAACAAGGGATCATTTCAAAAAAGGAAAATATGACAACCATTTTACCACCATGCCCAATTTCATTTCCCCAACAACCACACATTGTTTCCTCAAACACCACGCCTCAAAATTTGCCTTAAATCTAAAGAATTTTGTAAAAATCTAGCATACTTGGCTAACATTTATCTTCATTCTAATGTTCAAACATAACCCTAATGAAAAATGAAAGATTCTGTTGAGAGCTTGGATTTAAAACTCAGTTTATCCGATGGTCATGCACTAAGGCCTTAAAGACCAACTCCAATGAAAATGGTGTCTTTAACATGTTAAAAAGCATTCATTCCATGATGGAAGACATGTATAAAGAAAATGATACTTAAATGTGCCTATCTGAATATTTTTTGTAGTTAATTCATAGTGAACCAGTAACAGACAAAAACACGCTGCATGACAAAGCCTGTACTTTTACTTTCAAACGACAATGAGAAGGCAAGAAGCTCCCTGCTACGTTCCATTGTGATGCATCCAATCGCATCTTGAAGGAGATCCAATACGCCTTGGTAGTCTTGGTCCGAGCTGGCATAGTGCTCACAACTTTATTTGTGTTAAATGTTTGTAAAGTTCAAGTGCAAGAGACTTGTATCGTTGTCGGCAGGATTTGAACCTACGTGGGGAGACCCCAATGGATTTCTAGTCCATCGCCTTAACCACTCGGCCACAACAACACACGAAACTATACAGCGTTTGGTTGCTTCCCTGCCATTGGATTCTGTCATAGGCGGAAATTCTTTTCCAAGCTGACTACAGAAAAATACAATTCCTGTCTTAGCAGATATCACTGGGATGCATTTCCTGGCAATTAAAACAAGGGATCATTTCAAAAAAGGAAAATATGACAACCATTTTACCACCATGCCCAATTTTATTTCCCCAACAACCACACATTGTTTCCTCAAACACAACGCCTCAAAATTTGCCTTAAATCTCATGAATTTTTTAAAAATCTAGCATACTTGGCTAACATTTATCTTCATTCTAATGTTCAAACATAACCCTAATGAAAAATGAAAGATTCTGTTGAGAGCTTGGATTTAAAACTCAGTTTATCCGATGGTCAAGCACTAAGGCCTTAAAGACCAGCTCCAATGAAAATGGTGTCTTTAACACGTTAAAAAGCATTCATCCAAAGATGGAAGACATGTATAAAGAAAATGATACTTAAATGTGCCTATCTGAATATTTTTATTAGTTAATTCATAGTGAACCAGTAACAGATCAAAACACGCTGCATGACAAAGCCTGTACTTGTACTAACAAACGACAATGAGAAGGCAAGAAGCTCCCTGCTACGTTCCATTGTGATGCATCCAGTCGCATCTTGAAGGAGATCCAATACGCCTTGGTAGTCTTGGTCCGAGCTGGCATGGTGCTCACAACTTTATATGTGTTAAATGTTTGTAAAGTTTAAGTGCAAGAGACTTGTATCGTTGTCGGCAGGATTTGAACCTATGCGGGGAGACCCCAATGGATTTCTAGTCCATCGCCTTAACCACTCGGCCACAACAACACACAAAACTACACTGCGTTTGGTTACTTCACTGCCAATGGATTCTGTCGTAGGCGGAAATTAGAGCTTGGATTTAAGCTTG
>NC_136239.1:4475000-4477500 GCF_053564925.1 Oryzias latipes
GCCATTGGATTCTGTCATAGGCGGAAATTCTTTTCCAAGCTGACTACAGAAAAATACAATTCCTGTCTTAGCAGATATCACTGGGATGCATTTCCTGGCAATTAAAACAAGGGATCATTTCAAAAAAGGAAAATATGACAACCATTTTACCACCATGCCCAATTTCATTTCCCCAACAACCACACATTGTTTCCTCAAACACAACGCCTCAAAATTTGCCTTAAATCTCAAGAATTTTTTAAAAATCTAGCATACTTGGCTAACATTTATCTTCATTCTAATGTTCAAACATAACCCTAATGAAAAATGAAAGATTCTGTTGAGAGCTTGGATTTAAAACTCAGTTTATCCGATGGTCATGCACTAAGGCCTTAAAGACCAACTCCAATGAAAATGGTGTCTTTAACATGTTAAAAAGCATTCATCCCATGATGGAAGACATGTATAAAGAAAATGATACTTAAATGTGCTTATCTGAATATTTTTTGTAGTTAATTCATAGTGAACCAGTAACAGACAAAAACACGCTGCATGACAAAGCCTGTATTTGTACTAACAAACGACAATGAGAAGGCAAGAAGCTCCCTGCTACGTTCCATTGTGATGCATCCAGTCGCATCTTGAAGGAGATCCAATACGCCTTGGTAGTCTTGGTCCGAGCTGGCATGGTGCTCACAACTTTATTTGTGTTAAATGTTTGTAAAGTTTAAGTGCAAGAGACTTGTATCGTTGTCGGCAGGATTTGAACCTACGCGGGGAGTCGCCAATGGATTTCAAGTTCATCGCCTTAACCACTCGGCCACTACAACACACAAAACTACACTGCGTTTGGTTGCTTCACTGCAATTGGATTCTGTCATAGGCGGAAATTTATTTCCAAGCTGACTACAGAAAAATACAATTCCTGTTTTAGCAAAAATCATTGGGATAAATTTGCTGGCAATTAAAACAAGGGATCATTTCAAAAAAGGAAAATATGACAACCATTTTACCACCATGCCCAATTTCATTTCCCCAACAACCACACACTGTTTCCTCAAACACAACGCCTCAAAATTTGCCTTAAATCTAAAGAATTTTGTAAAAATCTAGCATACTTGGCTAACATTTATCTTCATTCTAATGTTCAAACATAACCCTAATGAAAAATGAAAGATTCTGTTGAGAGCTTGGATTTAAAACTCAGTTTATCCGATGGTCATGCACTAAGGCCTTAAAGACCAACTCCAATGAAAATGGTGTCTTTAACACGTTAAAAAGCATTCATCCAAAGATGGAAGACATGTATAAAGAAAATGATACTTAAATGTGCCTATCTGAATATTTTTTGTAGTTAATTCATAGTGAACCAGTAACAGACAAAAACACGCTGCATGACAAAGCCTGTACTTTTATTTTCAAACGACAATGAGAAGGGAAGAAGCTCCCTGCTACGTTCCATTGTGATGCATCCAATCGCATCTTGAAGGAGATCCAATACGCCTTGGTAGTCTTGGTCCGAGCTGGCATGGTGCTCACAACTTTATTTGTGTTAAATGTTTGTAAAGTTCAAGTGCAAGAGACTTGTATCGTTGTCGGCAGGATTTGAACCTACGCGGGGAGACCCCAATGGATTTCTAGTCCATCGCCTTAACCACTCGGCCACAACAACACATGAAGCTATACAGCGTTTGGTTGCTTCACTGCCATTGGATTCTGTCATAGGCGGAAATTAGAGCTTGGATTTAAGCTTGGATTTAAAACTCAGTTTATCCGATGGTCATGCACTAAGGCCTTAAAGACCAACTCCAATGAAAATGGTGTCTTTAACATGTTAAAAAGCATTCATCCCATGATGGAAGACATGTATAAAGAAAATGATACTTAAATGTGCCTATCTGAATATTTTTTGTAGTTAATTCATAGTGAATCAGTAACAGATCAAAACACGCTGCATGACAAAGCCTGTACTTGTACTAACAAACGACAATGAGAAGGCAAGAAGCTCCCTGCTACGTTCCATTGTGATGCATCCAGTCGCATCTTGAAGGAGATCCAATACGCCTTGGTAGTCTTGGTCCGAGCTGGCATGGTGCTCACAACTTTATATGTGTTAAATGTTTGTAAAGTTTAAGTGCAAGAGACTTGTATCGTTGTCGGCAGGATTTGAACCTATGCGGGGAGACCCCAATGGATTTCTAGTCCATCGCCTTAACCACTCGGCCACAACAACACTCAAAACTACACTGCGTTTGGTTGTTTCACTGCCAATGGATTCTGTCGTAGGCGGAAATTAGAGCTTGGATTTAAGCTTGGATTTAAAACTCAGTTTATCCGATGGTCATGCACTAAGGCCTTAAAGACCAACTACAATGAAAATGGTGTCTTTAACATGTTAAAAAGCATTCATCCCATGATGGAAGACATGTATAAAGAAAATGATACTTAAATGTGCCTATCTGAATATTTTTTGTAGTTAATTCATAGTGAACCAGTAACAGACAAAAACACGCTGCATGAC
>NC_136239.1:4482500-4492500 GCF_053564925.1 Oryzias latipes
GTAGTTAATTCATAGTGAACCAGTAACAGACAAAAACACGCTGCATGACAAAGCCTGTACTTTTATTTTCAAACGACAATGAGAAGGGAAGAAGCTCCCTGCTACGTTCCATTGTGATGCATCCAATCGCATCTTGAAGGAGATCCAATACGCCTTGGTAGTCTTGGTCCGAGCTGGCATGGTGCTCACAACTTTATTTGTGTTAAATGTTTGTAAAGTTTAAGTGCAAGAGACTTGTATCGTTGTCGGCAGGATTTGAACCTACGCGGGGAGACCCCAAAGGATTTCTAGTCCATCGCCTTAACCACTCGGCCACAACAACACACGAAACTAAACAGCGTTTGGTTGCTTCACTGCCATTGGATTCTGTCATAGGCGGAAATTCTTTTCCAAGCTGACTACAGAAAAATACAATTCCTGTCTTAGCAGATATCACTGGGATGCATTTCCTGGCAATTAAAACAAGGGATCATTTCAAAAAAGGAAAATATGACAACCATTTTACCACCATGCCCAATTTCATTTCCCCAACAACCACACATTGTTTCCTCAAACACAACGCCTCAAAATTTGCCTTAAATCTCAAGAATTTTTTAAAAATCTAGCATACTTGGCTAACATTTATCTTCATTCTAATGTTCAAACATAACCCTAATGAAAAATGAAAGATTCTGTTGAGAGCTTGGATTTAAAACTCAGTTTATCCGATGGTCATGCACTAAGGCCTTAAAGACCAACTCCAATGAAAATGGTGTCTTTAACATGTTAAAAAGCATTCATCCCATGATGGAAGACATGTATAAAGAAAATGATACTTAAATGTGCCTATCTGAAAATTTTTTGTAGTTAATTCATAGTGAACCAGTAACAGACAAAAACACGCTGCATGACAAAGCCTGTACTTGTACTAACAAACGACAATGAGAAGGCAAGAAGCTCCCTGCTACGTTCCATTGTGATGCATCCAGTCGCATCTTGAAGGAGATCCAATACGCCTTGGTAGTCTTGGTCCGAGCTGGCATGGTGCTCACAACTTTATATGTGTTAAATGTTTGTAAAGTTTAAGTGCAAGAGACTTGTATCGTTGTCGGCAGGATTTGAACCTACGCGGGGAGACCCCAATGGATTTCTAGTCCATCGCCTTAACCACTCGGCCACAACAACACACAAAACTACACTGCGTTTGGTTGCTTCACTGCCAATGGATTCTGTCGTAGGCGGAAATTAGAGCTTGGATTTAAGCTTGGATTTAAAACTCAGTTTATCCGATGGTCATGCACTAAGGCCTTAAAGACCAACTCCAATGAAAATGGTGTCTTTAACATGTTAAAAAGCATTCATCCCATGATGGAAGACATGTATAAAGAAAATGATACTTAAATGTGCTTATCTGAATATTTTTTGTAGTTAATTCATAGTGAACCAGTAACAGACAAAAACACGCTGCATGACAAAGCCTGTATTTGTACTAACAAACGACAATGAGAAGGCAAGAAGCTCCCTGCTAGGTTCCATTGTGATGCATCCAGTCGCATCTTGAAGGAGATCCAATACGCCTTGGTAGTCTTGGTCCGAGCTGGCATGGTGCTCACAACTTTATTTGTGTTAAATGTTTGTAAAGTTTAAGTGCAAGAGACTTGTATCGTTGTCGGCAGGATTTGAACCTACGCGGGGAGTCGCCAATGGATTTCAAGTTCATCGCCTTAACCACTCGGCCACTACAACACACAAAACTACACTGCGTTTGGTTGCTTCACTGCAATTGGATTCTGTCATAGGCGGAAATTTATTTCCAAGCTGACTACAGAAAAATACAATTCCTGTTTTAGCAAAAATCATTGGGATAAATTTGCTGGCAATTAAAACAAGGGATCATTTCAAAAAAGGAAAATATGACAACCATTTTACCACCATGCCCAATTTCATTTCCCCAACAACCACACATTGTTTCCTCAAACACAACGCCTCAAAATTTGCCTTAAATCTAAAGAATTTTGTAAAAATCTAGCATACTTGGCTAACATTTATCTTCATTCTAATGTTCAAACATAACCCTAATGAAAAATGAAAGATTCTGTTGAGAGCTTGGATTTAAAACTCAGTTTATCCGATGGTCATGCACTAAGGCCTTAAAGACCAACTCCAATGAAAATGGTGTCTTTAACAGGTTAAAAAGCATTCATCCCATGATGGAAGACATGTATAAAGAAAATGATACTTAAATGTGCCTATCTGAATATTTTTTGTAGTTAATTCATAGTGAACCAGTAACAGACAAAAACACGCTGCATGACAAAGCCTGTACTTTTACTTTCAAACGACAATGCGAAGGCAAGAAGCTCCCTGCTACGTTCCATTGTGATGCATCCAGTCGCATCTTGAAGGAGATCGAGTACGCCTTGGTAGTCTTGGTCCGAGGTGGCATGGTGCTCACAACTTTATTTGTGTTAAATGTTTGTAAAGTTTAAGTGCAAGAGACTTGTATCGTTGTCGGCAGGACTTGAACCTACGCGGGGAGACCCCAATGGATTTCTAGTCCATCGCCTTAACCACTCGGCCACAACAACACATGAAACTATACAGCATTTGGTTCCTTTACTGCCATTGGATTCTGTCGTAGGCGGAAATTAGAGCTTGGATTTAAGCTTGGATTTAAAACTCAGTTTATCCGATGGTCATGCACTAAGGCCTTAAAGACCAACTCCAATGAAAATGGTGTCTTTAACATGTTAAAAAGCATTCATCCCATGATGGAAGACATGTATAAAGAAAATGATACTTAAATGTGCCTATCTGAATATTTTTTGTAGTTAATTCATAGTGAACCAGTAACAGACAAAAACACGCTGCATGACAAGGCCTGTACTTTTACTTTCAAACGACAATGAGAAGGCAAGAAGCTCCCTGCTACGTTCCATTGTGATGCATCCAGTCGCATCTTGAAGGAGATCCAATACGCCTTGGTAGTCTTGGTCCGAGCTGGCATGGTGCTCACAACTTTATTTGTGTTAAATGTTTGTAAAGTTTAAGTGCAAGAGACTTGTATCGTTGTCGGCAGGATTTGAACCTACGCCGGGAGTCCCCAATGGATTTCAAGTTCATCGCCTTAACCACTCGGCCACTACAACACACAAAACTACACTGCGTTTGGTTGCTTCACTGCAATTGGATTCTGTCATAGGCGGAAATTTATTTCCAAGCTGACTACAGAAAAATACAATTCCTGTTTTAGCAAAAATCATTGGGATAAATTTGCTGGCAATTAAAACAAGGGATCATTTCAAAAAAGGAAAATATGACAACCATTTTACCACCATGCCCAATTTCATTTCCCCAACAACCACACATTGTTTCCTCAAACACAACGCCTCAAAATTTGCCTTAAATCTCAAGAATCTTGTAAATTTCTAGCATACTTGGCTAACATTTATCCTCATTTTAATGTTCAAACATAACCTTAATGAAAAATGAAAGATTCTGTTGAGAGCTTGGATTTAAAACTCAGTTTATCCGATCGTCAAGCACTAAGGCCTTAAAGACCAACTCCAATGAAAATGGTGTCTTTAACAGGTTAAAAAGCATTCATCCCATGATGGAAGACATGTATAAAGAAAATGATACTTAAATGTGCCTATCTGAATATTTTTTGTAGTTAATTCATAGTGAACCAGTAACAGACAAAAACACGCTGCATGACAAAGCCTGTACTTTTACTTTCAAACGACAATGCGAAGGCAAGAAGCTCCCTGCTACGTTCCATTGTGATGCATCCAGTCGCATCTTGAAGGAGATCCAATACGCCTTGGTAGTCTTGGTCCGAGCTGGCAGGGTGCTCACAACTTTATATGTGTTAAATGTTTGTGAAGTTTAAGTGCAAAAGAATTGTATCGTTGTCGGCAGGATTTGAACCTACGCGGGGTGACCCCAATGGATTACTAGTCCATCGCCTTAAAATTAGAGCTTGGATTTAAGCTTGGATTTAAAACTCAGTTTATCCGATGGTCATGCACTAAGGCCTTAAAGACCAACTCCAATGAAAATGTGTCTTTAACATGTTAAAAAGCATTCATCCCATGATGGCAGACATGTATAAAGAAAATGATACTTAAATGTGCCTATCTGAATATTTTTTGTAGTTAATTCATAGTGAACCAGTAACAGACAAAAACACGCTGCATGACAAAGCCTGTACTTTTACTTTCAAACGACAATGAGAAGGCAAGAAGCTCCCTGCTACGTTCCATTGTGATGCATCCAGTCGCATCTTGAAGGAGATCGAGTACGCCTTGGTAGTCTTGGTCCGAGGTGGCATGGTGCTCACAACTTTATTTGTGTTAAATGTTTGTAAAGTTTAAGTGCAAGAGACTTGTATCGTTGTCGGCAGGACTTGAACCTACGTGGGGAGACCCCAATGGATTTCTAGTCCATCTCCTTAACCACTCGGCCACAACAACACATGAAACTATACAGCATTTGGTTCCTTTACTGCCATTGGATTCTGTCGTAGGCGGAAATTAGAGCTTGGATTTAAGCTTGGATTTAAAACTCAGTTTATCCGATGGTCATGCACTAAGGCCTTAAAGACCAACTCCAATGAAAATGGTGTCTTTAACATGTTAAAAAGCATTCATCCCATGATGGAAGACATGTATAAAGAAAATGATACTTAAATGTGCCTATCTGAATATTTTTTGTAGTTAATTCATAGTGAACCAGTAACAGACAAAAACACGCTGCATGACAAGGCCTGTACTTTTACTTTCAAACGACAATGAGAAGGCAAGAAGCTCCCTGCTACGTTCCATTGTGATGCATCCAGTCGCATCTTGAAGGAGATCCAATACGCCTTGGTAGTCTTGGTCCGAGCTGGCATGGTGCTCACAACTTTATTTGTGTTAAATGTTTGTAAAGTTTAAGTGCAAGAGACTTGTATCGTTGTCGGCAGGATTTGAACCTACGCCGGGAGTCCCCAATGGATTTCAAGTTCATCGCCTTAACCACTCGGCCACTACAACACACAAAACTACACTGCGTTTGGTTGCTTCACTGCAATTGGATTCTGTCATAGGCGGAAATTTATTTCCAAGCTGACTACAGAAAAATACAATTCCTGTTTTAGCAAAAATCATTGGGATAAATTTGCTGGCAATTAAAACAAGGGATCATTTCAAAAAAGGAAAATATGACAACCATTTTACCACCATGCCCAATTTCATTTCCCCAACAACCACACATTGTTTCCTCAAACACAACGCCTCAAAATTTGCCTTAAATCTCAAGAATCTTGTAAATTTCTAGCATACTTGGCTAACATTTATCCTCATTTTAATGTTCAAACATAACCTTAATGAAAAATGAAAGATTCTGTTGAGAGCTTGGATTTAAAACTCAGTTTATCCGATCGTCAAGCACTAAGGCCTTAAAGACCAACTCCAATGAAAATGGTGTCTTTAACAGGTTAAAAAGCATTCATCCCATGATGGAAGACATGTATAAAGAAAATGATACTTAAATGTGCCTATCTGAATATTTTTTGTAGTTAATTCATAGTGAACCAGTAACAGACAAAAACACGCTGCATGACAAAGCCTGTACTTTTACTTTCAAACGACAATGCGAAGGCAAGAAGCTCCCTGCTACGTTCCATTGTGATGCATCCAGTCGCATCTTGAAGGAGATCCAATACGCCTTGGTAGTCTTGGTCCGAGCTGGCAGGGTGCTCACAACTTTATATGTGTTAAATGTTTGTGAAGTTTAAGTGCAAAAGAATTGTATCGTTGTCGGCAGGATTTGAACCTACGCGGGGTGACCCCAATGGATTACTAGTCCATCGCCTTAAAATTAGAGCTTGGATTTAAGCTTGGATTTAAAACTCAGTTTATCCGATGGTCATGCACTAAGGCCTTAAAGACCAACTCCAATGAAAATGGTGTCTTTAACATGTTAAAAAGCATTCATCCCATGATGGAAGACATGTATAAAGAAAATGATACTTAAATGTGCCTATCTGAATATTTTTTGTAGTTAATTCATAGTGAACCAGTAACAGACAAAAACACGCTGCATGACAAGGCCTGTACTTTTACTTTCAAACGACAATGAGAAGGCAAGAAGCTCCCTGCTACGTTCCATTGTGATGCATCCAGTCGCATCTTGAAGGAGATCCAATACGCCTTGGTAGTCTTGGTCCGAGCTGGCATGGTGCTCACAACTTTATTTGTGTTAAATGTTTGTAAAGTTTAAGTGCAAGAGACTTGTATCGTTGTCGGCAGGATTTGAACCTACGCCGGGAGTCCCCAATGGATTTCAAGTTCATCGCCTTAACCACTCGGCCACTACAACACACAAAACTACACTGCGTTTGGTTGCTTCACTGCAATTGGATTCTGTCATAGGCGGAAATTTATTTCCAAGCTGACTACAGAAAAATACAATTCCTGTTTTAGCAAAAATCATTGGGATAAATTTGCTGGCAATTAAAACAAGGGATCATTTCAAAAAAGGAAAATATGACAACCATTTTACCACCATGCCCAATTTCATTTCCCCAACAACCACACATTGTTTCCTCAAACACAACGCCTCAAAATTTGCCTTAAATCTAAAGAATTTTGTAAAAATCTAGCATACTTGGCTAACATTTATCTTCATTCTAATGTTCAAACATAACCCTAATGAAAAATGAAAGATTCTGTTGAGAGCTTGGATTTAAAACTCAGTTTATCCGATGGTCATGCACTAAGGCCTTAAAGACCAACTCCAATGAAAATGGTGTCTTTAACAGGTTAAAAAGCATTCATCCCATGATGGAAGACATGTATAAAGAAAATGATACTTAAATGTGCCTATCTGAATATTTTTTGTAGTTAATTCATAGTGAACCAGTAACAGACAAAAACACGCTGCATGACAAAGCCTGTACTTTTACTTTCAAACGACAATGCGAAGGCAAGAAGCTCCCTGCTACGTTCCATTGTGATGCATCCAGTCGCATCTTGAAGGAGATCGAGTACGCCTTGGTAGTCTTGGTCCGAGGTGGCATGGTGCTCACAACTTTATTTGTGTTAAATGTTTGTAAAGTTTAAGTGCAAGAGACTTGTATCGTTGTCGGCAGGACTTGAACCTACGCGGGGAGACCCCAATGGATTTCTAGTCCATCGCCTTAACCACTCGGCCACAACAACACATGAAACTATACAGCATTTGGTTCCTTTACTGCCATTGGATTCTGTCGTAGGCGGAAATTAGAGCTTGGATTTAAGCTTGGATTTAAAACTCAGTTTATCCGATGGTCATGCACTAAGGCCTTAAAGACCAACTCCAATGAAAATGGTGTCTTTAACATGTTAAAAAGCATTCATCCCATGATGGAAGACATGTATAAAGAAAATGATACTTAAATGTGCCTATCTGAATATTTTTTGTAGTTAATTCATAGTGAACCAGTAACAGACAAAAACACGCTGCATGACAAGGCCTGTACTTTTACTTTCAAACGACAATGAGAAGGCAAGAAGCTCCCTGCTACGTTCCATTGTGATGCATCCAGTCGCATCTTGAAGGAGATCCAATACGCCTTGGTAGTCTTGGTCCGAGCTGGCATGGTGCTCACAACTTTATTTGTGTTAAATGTTTGTAAAGTTTAAGTGCAAGAGACTTGTATCGTTGTCGGCAGGATTTGAACCTACGCCGGGAGTCCCCAATGGATTTCAAGTTCATCGCCTTAACCACTCGGCCACTACAACACACAAAACTACACTGCGTTTGGTTGCTTCACTGCAATTGGATTCTGTCATAGGCGGAAATTTATTTCCAAGCTGACTACAGAAAAATACAATTCCTGTTTTAGCAAAAATCATTGGGATAAATTTGCTGGCAATTAAAACAAGGGATCATTTCAAAAAAGGAAAATATGACAACCATTTTACCACCATGCCCAATTTCATTTCCCCAACAACCACACATTGTTTCCTCAAACACAACGCCTCAAAATTTGCCTTAAATCTCAAGAATCTTGTAAATTTCTAGCATACTTGGCTAACATTTATCCTCATTTTAATGTTCAAACATAACCTTAATGAAAAATGAAAGATTCTGTTGAGAGCTTGGATTTAAAACTCAGTTTATCCGATCGTCAAGCACTAAGGCCTTAAAGACCAACTCCAATGAAAATGGTGTCTTTAACAGGTTAAAAAGCATTCATCCCATGATGGAAGACATGTATAAAGAAAATGATACTTAAATGTGCCTATCTGAATATTTTTTGTAGTTAATTCATAGTGAACCAGTAACAGACAAAAACACGCTGCATGACAAAGCCTGTACTTTTACTTTCAAACGACAATGCGAAGGCAAGAAGCTCCCTGCTACGTTCCATTGTGATGCATCCAGTCGCATCTTGAAGGAGATCCAATACGCCTTGGTAGTCTTGGTCCGAGCTGGCAGGGTGCTCACAACTTTATATGTGTTAAATGTTTGTGAAGTTTAAGTGCAAAAGAATTGTATCGTTGTCGGCAGGATTTGAACCTACGCGGGGTGACCCCAATGGATTACTAGTCCATCGCCTTAAAATTAGAGCTTGGATTTAAGCTTGGATTTAAAACTCAGTTTATCCGATGGTCATGCACTAAGGCCTTAAAGACCAACTCCAATGAAAATGTGTCTTTAACATGTTAAAAAGCATTCATCCCATGATGGCAGACATGTATAAAGAAAATGATACTTAAATGTGCCTATCTGAATATTTTTTGTAGTTAATTCATAGTGAACCAGTAACAGACAAAAACACGCTGCATGACAAAGCCTGTACTTTTACTTTCAAACGACAATGAGAAGGCAAGAAGCTCCCTGCTACGTTCCATTGTGATGCATCCAGTCGCATCTTGAAGGAGATCGAGTACGCCTTGGTAGTCTTGGTCCGAGGTGGCATGGTGCTCACAACTTTATTTGTGTTAAATGTTTGTAAAGTTTAAGTGCAAGAGACTTGTATCGTTGTCGGCAGGACTTGAACCTACGTGGGGAGACCCCAATGGATTTCTAGTCCATCGCCTTAACCACTCGGCCACAACAACACATGAAACTATACAGCATTTGGTTCCTTTACTGCCATTGGATTCTGTCGTAGGCGGAAATTAGAGCTTGGATTTAAGCTTGGATTTAAAACTCAGTTTATCCGATGGTCATGCACTAAGGCCTTAAAGACCAACTCCAATGAAAATGGTGTCTTTAACATGTTAAAAAGCATTCATCCCATGATGGAAGACATGTATAAAGAAAATGATACTTAAATGTGCCTATCTGAATATTTTTTGTAGTTAATTCATAGTGAACCAGTAACAGACAAAAACACGCTGCATGACAAGGCCTGTACTTTTACTTTCAAACGACAATGAGAAGGCAAGAAGCTCCCTGCTACGTTCCATTGTGATGCATCCAGTCGCATCTTGAAGGAGATCCAATACGCCTTGGTAGTCTTGGTCCGAGCTGGCATGGTGCTCACAACTTTATTTGTGTTAAATGTTTGTAAAGTTTAAGTGCAAGAGACTTGTATCGTTGTCGGCAGGATTTGAACCTACGCCGGGAGTCCCCAATGGATTTCAAGTTCATCGCCTTAACCACTCGGCCACTACAACACACAAAACTACACTGCGTTTGGTTGCTTCACTGCAATTGGATTCTGTCATAGGCGGAAATTTATTTCCAAGCTGACTACAGAAAAATACAATTCCTGTTTTAGCAAAAATCATTGGGATAAATTTGCTGGCAATTAAAACAAGGGATCATTTCAAAAAAGGAAAATATGACAACCATTTTACCACCATGCCCAATTTCATTTCCCCAACAACCACACATTGTTTCCTCAAACACAACGCCTCAAAATTTGCCTTAAATCTCAAGAATCTTGTAAATTTCTAGCATACTTGGCTAACATTTATCCTCATTTTAATGTTCAAACATAACCTTAATGAAAAATGAAAGATTCTGTTGAGAGCTTGGATTT
>NC_136239.1:4532500-4540000 GCF_053564925.1 Oryzias latipes
TTTTTTGTAGTTAATTCATAGTGAACCAGTAACAGACAAAAACACGCTGCATGACAAGGCCTGTACTTTTACTTTCAAACGACAATGAGAAGGCAAGAAGCTCCCTGCTACGTTCCATTGTGATGCATCCAGTCGCATCTTGAAGGAGATCCAATACGCCTTGGTAGTCTTGGTCCGAGCTGGCATGGTGCTCACAACTTTATATGTGTTAAATGTTTGTAAAGTTTAAGTGCAAGAGACTTGTATCCTTGTCGGCAGGATTTGAACCTACGCGGGGAGACCCCAATGGATTTCAAGTCCATCGCCTTAACCACTCAGCCACAACAACACACGATACTATACAGCGTTTGGTTGCTTCACTGCCAATGGATTCTGTCGTAGGCGGAAATTAGATCTTGGATTTAAGCTTGGATTTAAAACTCAGTTTATCCGATGGTCATGCACTAAGGCCTTAAAGACCAACTCCAATGAAAATGGTGTCTTTAACAGGTTAAAAAGCATTCATCCCATGATGGAAGACATGTATAAAGAAAATGATACTTAAATGTGCCTATCTGAATATTTTTTGTAGTTAATTCATAGTGAACCAGTAACAGACAAAAACACGCTGCATGACAAAGCCTGTACTTTTACTTTCAAACGACAATGAGAAGGCAAGAAGCTCCCTGCTACGTTCCATTGTGATGCATCCAGTCGCATCTTGAAGGAGATCCAATACGCCTTGGTAGTCTTGGTCCGAGCTGGCATGGTGCTCACAACTTTATATGTGTTAAATGTTTGTAAAGTTTAAGTGCAAGAGACTTGTATCCTTGTCGGCAGGATTTGAACCTACGCGGGGAGACCCCAATGGATTTCAAGTCCATCGCCTTAACCACTCGGCCACAACAACACACAAAACTACACTGCGTTTGGTTGCTTCACTGCCAATGGATTCTGTCGTAGGCGGAAATTAGAGCTTGGATTTAAGTTTGGATTTAAAACTCAGTTTATCCGATGGTCATGCACTAAGGCCTTAAAGACCAACTCCAATGAAAATGGTGTCTTTAACATGTTAAAAAGCATTCATCCCATGATGGAAGACATGTATAAAGAAAATGATACTTAAATGTGCCTATCTGAATATTTTTTGTAGTTAATTCATAGTGAACCAGTAACAGACAAAAACACGCTGCATGACAAGGCCTGTACTTTTACTTTCAAACGACAATGAGAAGGCAAGAAGCTCCCTGCTACGTTCCATTGTGATGCATCCAGTCGCATCTTGAAGGAGATCCAATACGCCTTGGTAGTCTTGGTCCGAGGTGGCATGGTGCTCACAACTTTATTTGTGTTAAATGTTTGTAAAGTTCAAGTGCAAGAGACTTGTATCGTTGTCGGCAGGATTTGAACCTACGCGGGGAGACCCCAATGGATTTCTAGTCCATCGCCTTAACCACTCGGCCACAACAACACACAAAACTATACAGCGTTTGGTTGCTTCACTGCCATTGGATTCTGTCGTAGGCGGAAATTAGAGCTTGGATTTAAGCTTGGATTTAAAACTCAGTTTATCCGATGGTCATGCACTAAGGCCTTAAAGACCAACTCCAATGAAAATGGTGTCTTTAACAGGTTAAAAAGCATTCATCCCATGATGGAAGACATGTATACAGAAAATGATACTTAAATGTGCCTATCTGAATATTTTTTGTAGTTAATTCATAGTGAACCAGTAACAGACAAAAACACGCTGCATGACAAAGCCTGTACTTTTACTTTCAAACGACAATGAGAAGGCAAGAAGCTCCCTGCTACGTTCCATTGTGATGCATCCAGTCGCATCTTGAAGGAGATCCAATACGCCTTGGTAGTCTTGGTCCGAGCTGGCATGGTGCTCACAACTTTATTTGTGTTAAATGTTTGTAAAGTTCAAGTGCAAGAGACTTGTATCGTTGTCGGCAGGATTTGAACCTACGCGGGGAGACCCCAATGGATTTCTAGTCCATCGCCTTAACCACTCGGCCACAACAACACATGAAACTATACAGCGTTTGGTTGCTTCACTGCCATTGGATTCTGTCATAGGCGGAAATTCTTTTCCAAGCTGACTACAGAAAAATACAATTCCTGTCTTAGCAGATATCACTGGGATGCATTTCCTGGCAATTAAAACAAGGGATCATTTCAAAAAAGGAAAATATGACAACCATTTTACCACCATGCCCAATTTCATTTCCCCAACAACCACACAATGTTTCCTCAAACACAACGCCTCAAAATTTGCCTTAAATCTCAAGAATTTTTTAAAAATCTAGCATACTTGGCTAACAATTATCTTCATTCTAATGTTCAAACATAACCCTAATGAAAAATGAAAGATTCTGTTGAGAGCTTGGATTTAAAACTCAGTTTATCCGATGGTCAAGCACTAAGGCCTTAAAGACCAGCTCCAATGAAAATGGTGTCTTTAACACGTTAAAAAGCATTCATCCAAAGATGGAAGACATGTATAAAGAAAATGATACTTAAATGTGCCTATCTGAATATTTTTTGTAGTTAATTCATAGTGAACCAGTAACAGATCAAAACACACTGCATGACAAAGCCTGTACTTGTACTAACAAACGACAATGAGAAGGCAAGAAGCTCCCTGCTACGTTCCATTGTGATGCATCCAGTCGCATCTTGAAGGAGATCCAATACGCCTTGGTAGTCTTGGTCCGAGCTGGCATGGTGCTCACAACTTTATATGTGTTAAATGTTTGTAAAGTTTAAGTGCAAGAGACTTGTATCGTTGTCGGCAGTATTTGAACCTACGCGGGGAGACCCCAATGGATTTCTAGTCCATCGCCTTAACCACTCGGCCACAACAACACACAAAACTACACTGCGTTTGGTTGCTTCACTGCCAATGGATTCTGTCGTAGGCGGAAATTAGAGCTTGGATTTAAGCTTGGATTTAAAACTCAGTTTATCCGATGGTCATGCACTAAGGCCTTAAAGACCAACTCCAATGAAAATGGTGTCTTTAACAGGTTAAAAAGCATTCATCCCATGATGGAAGACATGTATAAAGAAAATGATACTTAAATGTGCCTATCTGAATATTTTTTGTAGTTAATTCATAGTGAACCAGTAACAGACAAAAACACGCTGCATGACAAAGCCTGTACTTTTATTTTCAAACGACAATGAGAAGGCAAGAAGCTCCCTGCTACGTTCCATTGTGATGCATCCAATCGCATCTTGAAGGAGATCCAATACGCCTTGGTAGTCTTGGTCCGAGCTGGCATGGTGCTCACAACTTTATTTGTGTTAAATGTTTGTAAAGTTCAAGTGCGAGAGACTTGTATCGTTGTCGGCAGGATTTGAACCTACGCGGGGAGACCCCAATGGATTTCTAGTCCATCGCCTTAACCACTCGGCCACAACAACACACGAAACTATACAGCATTTGGTTGCTTCACTGCCATTGGATTCTGTCATAGGCAGAAATTCTTTTCCAAGCTGACTACAGAAAAATACAATTCCTGTCTTAGCAGATATCACTGGGATGCATTTCCTGGCAATTAAAACAAGGGATAATTTCAAAAAAGGAAAATATGACAACCATTTTACCACCATGCCCAATTTCATTTCCCCAACAACCACACATTGTTTCCTCAAACACAACGCCTCAAAATTTGCCTTAAATCTCAAGAATCTTGTAAATTCTAGCATACTTGGCTAACATTTATCTTCATTCTAATGTTCAAACATAACCCTAATGAAAAATGAAAGATTCCGTTGAGAGCTTGGATTTAAAACTCAGTTTATCCGATGGTCATGCACTAAGGCCTTAAAGACCAACTCCAATGAAAATGGTGTCTTTAACATGTTAAAAAGCATTCATCCCATGATGGAAGACATGTACAAAGAAAATGATACTTAAATGTGCCTATCTGAATATTTTTTGTAGTTAATTCATAGTGAACCAGTAACAGACAAAAACACGCTGCATGACAAGGCCTGTACTTTTACTTTCAAACGACAATGAGAAGGCAAGAAGCTCCCTGCTACGTTCCATTGTGATGCATCCAATCGCATCTTGAAGGAGATCCAATACGCCTTGGTAGTCTTGGTCCGAGCTGGCATGGTGCTCACAACTTTATTTGTGTTAAATGTTTGTAAAGTTCAAGTGCAAGAGACTTGTGTCGTTGTCGGCAGGATTTGAACCTACGCGGGGAGACCCCAATGGATTTCTAGTCCATCGCCTTAACCACTCGGTCACAACAACACACGAAACTATACAGCATTTGGTTGCTTCACTGCCATTGGATTCTGTCATAGGCAGAAATTCTTTTCCAAGCTGACTACAGAAAAATACAATTCCTGTCTTAGCAGATATCACTGGGATGCATTTCCTGGCAATTAAAACAAGGGATCATTTCAAAAAAGGAAAATATGACAACCATTTTACCACCATGCCCAATTTCATTTCCCCAACAACCACACATTGTTTCCTCAAACACAACGCCTCAAAATTTGCCTTAAATCTCAAGAATCTTGTAAATTCTAGCATACTTGGCTAACATTTATCTTCATTCTAATGTTCAAACATAACCCTAATGAAAAATGAAAGATTCTGTTGAGAGCTTGGATTTAAAACTCAGTTTATCCGATGGTCATGCACTAAGGCCTTAAAGACCAACTCCAATGAAAATGGTGTCTTAAAGAAAATGATACTTAAATGTGCCTATCTGAATATTTTTTGTAGTTAATTCATAGTGAACCAGTAACAGAAGAAAACACGCTGCATGACAAAGCCTGTACTTGTACTAACAAACGACAATGAGAAGGCAAGAAGCTCCCTGCTACGTTCCATTGTGATGCATCCAGTCGCATCTTGAAGGAGATCCAATACGCCTTGGTAGTCTTGGTCCGAGCTGGCATGGTGCTCACAACTTTATTTGTGTTAAATGTTTGTAAAGTTTAAGTGCAAGAGACTTATATCGTTGTCAGCAGGATTTGAACCTACGCGGGGAGACCCCAATGGATTTCTAGTCCATCGCCTTAACCACTCGGCCACAACAACACATGAAGCTATACAGCGTTTGGTTGCTTCACTGCCATTGGATTCTGTCATAGGCGGAAATTCTTTTCCAAGCTGACTACAGAAAAATACAATTCCTGTCTTAGCAGATATCACTGGGATGCATTTCCTGGCAATTAAAACAAGGGATCATTTCAAAAAAGGAAAATATGACAACCATTTTACCACCATGCCCAATTTCATTTCCCCAACAACCACACATTGTTTCCTCAAACACAACGCCTCAAAATTTGCCTTAAATCTCAAGAATCTTGTAAATTTCTAGCATACTTGGCTAACATTTATCTTCATTTTAATGTTCAAACATAACCTTAATGAAAAATGAAAGATTCTGTTGAGAGCTTGGATTTAAAACTCAGTTTATCCGATCGTCAAGCACTAAGGCCTTAAAGACCAACTCCAATGAAAATGGTGTCTTTAACAGGTTAAAAAGCATTCATCCCATGATGGAAGACATGTATAAAGAAAATGATACTTAAATGTGCCT
This sequence comes from Oryzias latipes, assembly GCF_053564925.1. Classification (NCBI taxonomy): domain Eukaryota; kingdom Metazoa; phylum Chordata; class Actinopteri; order Beloniformes; family Adrianichthyidae; genus Oryzias; species Oryzias latipes. The sequence continues at coordinate 4,538,059 of NC_136239.1, forward strand.
ATCTGAATATTTTTTGTAGTTAATTCATAGTGAACCAGTAACAGACAAAAACACGCTGCATGACAAGGCCTGTACTTTTACTTTCAAACGACAATGAGAAGGCAAGAAGCTCCCTGCTACGTTCCATTGTGATGCATCCAGTCGCATCTTGAAGGAGATCCAATACGCCTTGGTAGTCTTGGTCCGAGCTGGCATGGTGCTCACAACTTTATATGTGTTAAATGTTTGTAAAGTTTAAGTGCAAGAGACTTGTATCCTTGTCGGCAGGATTTGAACCTACGCGGGGAGACCCCAATGGATTTCAAGTCCATCGCCTTAACCACTCGGCCACAACAACACACGATACTATACAGCGTTTGGTTGCTTCACTGCCAATGGATTCTGTCGTAGGCGGAAATTAGATCTTGGATTTAAGCTTGGATTTAAAACTCAGTTTATCCGATGGTCATGCACTAAGGCCTTAAAGACCAACTCCAATGAAAATGGTGTCTTTAACAGGTTAAAAAGCATTCATCCCATGATGGAAGACATGTATAAAGAAAATGATACTTAAATGTGCCTATCTGAATATTTTTTGTAGTTAATTCATAGTGAACCAGTAACAGACAAAAACACGCTGCATGACAAAGCCTGTACTTTTACTTTCAAACGACAATGAGAAGGCAAGAAGCTCCCTGCTACGTTCCATTGTGATGCATCCAGTCGCATCTTGAAGGAGATCCAATACGCCTTGGTAGTCTTGGTCCGAGCTGGCATGGTGCTCACAACTTTATATGTGTTAAATGTTTGTAAAGTTTAAGTGCAAGAGACTTGTATCCTTGTCGGCAGGATTTGAACCTACGCGGGGAGACCCCAATGGATTTCAAGTCCATCGCCTTAACCACTCGGCCACAACAACACACAAAACTACACTGCGTTTGGTTGCTTCACTGCCAATGGATTCTGTCGTAGGCGGAAATTAGAGCTTGGATTTAAGTTTGGATTTAAAACTCAGTTTATCCGATGGTCATGCACTAAGGCCTTAAAGACCAACTCCAATGAAAATGGTGTCTTTAACATGTTAAAAAGCATTCATCCCATGATGGAAGACATGTATAAAGAAAATGATACTTAAATGTGCCTATCTGAATATTTTTTGTAGTTAATTCATAGTGAACCAGTAACAGACAAAAACACGCTGCATGACAAGGCCTGTACTTTTACTTTCAAACGACAATGAGAAGGCAAGAAGCTCCCTGCTACGTTCCATTGTGATGCATCCAGTCGCATCTTGAAGGAGATCCAATACGCCTTGGTAGTCTTGGTCCGAGCTGGCATGGTGCTCACAACTTTATTTGTGTTAAATGTTTGTAAAGTTTAAGTGCAAGAGACTTGTATCGTTGTCGGCAGGATTTGAACCTACGCGGGGAGACCCCAATGGATTTCAAGTCCATCGCCTTAACCACTCGGCCACAACAACACACGATACTATACAGCGTTTGGTTGCTTCACTGCCAATGGATTCTGTCGTAGGCGGAAATTAGATCTTGGATTTAAGCTTGGATTTAAAACTCAGTTTATCCGATGGTCATGCACTAAGGCCTTAAAGACCAACTCCAATGAAAATGGTGTCTTTAACAGGTTAAAAAGCATTCATCCCATGATGGAAGACATGTATAAAGAAAATGATACTTAAATGTGCCTATCTGAATATTTTTTGTAGTTAATTCATAGTGAACCAGTAACAGACAAAAACACGCTGCATGACAAAGCCTGTACTTTTACTTTCAAACGACAATGAGAAGGCAAGAAGCTCCCTGCTACGTTCCATTGTGATGCATCCAATCGCATCTTGAAGGAGATCCAATACGCCTTGGTAGTCTTGGTCCGAGCTGGCATGGTGCTCACAACTTTATTTGTGTTAAATGTTTGTAAAGTTCAAGTGCAAGAGACTTGTATTGTT
>NC_136239.1:4547500-4550000 GCF_053564925.1 Oryzias latipes
AGTCCATCGCCTTAACCACTCGGCCACAACAACACACGATACTATACAGCGTTTGGTTGCTTCACTGCCAATGGATTCTGTCGTAGGCGGAAATTAGATCTTGGATTTAAGCTTGGATTTAAAACTCAGTTTATCCGATGGTCATGCACTAAGGCCTTAAAGACCAACTCCAATGAAAATGGTGTCTTTAACAGGTTAAAAAGCATTCATCCCATGATGGAAGACATGTATAAAGAAAATGATACTTAAATGTGCCTATCTGAATATTTTTTGTAGTTAATTCATAGTGAACCAGTAACAGACAAAAACACGCTGCATGACAAAGCCTGTACTTTTACTTTCAAACGACAATGAGAAGGCAAGAAGCTCCCTGCTACGTTCCATTGTGATGCATCCAATCGCATCTTGAAGGAGATCCAATACGCCTTGGTAGTCTTGGTCCGAGCTGGCATGGTGCTCACAACTTTATTTGTGTTAAATGTTTGTAAAGTTCAAGTGCAAGAGACTTGTATTGTTGTCGGCAGGATTTGAACCTACGCGGGGAGACCCCAATGGATTTCTAGTCCATCGCCTTAACCACTCGGCCACAACAACACATGAAACTATACAGCGTTTGGTTGCTTCACTGCCATTGGATTCTGTCATAGGCGGAAATTCTTTTCCAAGCTGACTACAGAAAAATACAATTCCTGTCTTAGCAGATATCACTGGGATGCATTTCCTGGCAATTAAAACAAGGGATCATTTCAAAAAAGGAAAATATGACAACCATTTTACCACCATGCCCAATTTCATTTCCCCAACAACCACACAATGTTTCCTCAAACACAACGCCTCAAAATTTGCCTTAAATCTCAAGAATTTTTTAAAAATCTAGCATACTTGGCTAACAATTATCTTCATTCTAATGTTCAAACATAACCCTAATGAAAAATGAAAGATTCTGTTGAGAGCTTGGATTTAAAACTCAGTTTATCCGATGGTCAAGCACTAAGGCCTTAAAGACCAGCTCCAATGAAAATGGTGTCTTTAACACGTTAAAAAGCATTCATCCAAAGATGGAAGACATGTATAAAGAAAATGATACTTAAATGTGCCTATCTGAATATTTTTTGTAGTTAATTCATAGTGAACCAGTAACAGATCAAAACACACTGCATGACAAAGCCTGTACTTGTACTAACAAACGACAATGAGAAGGCAAGAAGCTCCCTGCTACGTTCCATTGTGATGCATCCAGTCGCATCTTGAAGGAGATCCAATACGCCTTGGTAGTCTTGGTCCGAGCTGGCATGGTGCTCACAACTTTATATGTGTTAAATGTTTGTAAAGTTTAAGTGCAAGAGACTTGTATCGTTGTCGGCAGTATTTGAACCTACGCGGGGAGACCCCAATGGATTTCTAGTCCATCGCCTTAACCACTCGGCCACAACAACACACAAAACTACACTGCGTTTGGTTGCTTCACTGCCAATGGATTCTGTCGTAGGCGGAAATTAGAGCTTGGATTTAAGCTTGGATTTAAAACTCAGTTTATCCGATGGTCATGCACTAAGGCCTTAAAGACCAACTCCAATGAAAATGGTGTCTTTAACAGGTTAAAAAGCATTCATCCCATGATGGAAGACATGTATAAAGAAAATGATACTTAAATGTGCCTATCTGAATATTTTTTGTAGTTAATTCATAGTGAACCAGTAACAGACAAAAACACGCTGCATGACAAAGCCTGTACTTTTATTTTCAAACGACAATGAGAAGGCAAGAAGCTCCCTGCTACGTTCCATTGTGATGCATCCAATCGCATCTTGAAGGAGATCCAATACGCCTTGGTAGTCTTGGTCCGAGCTGGCATGGTGCTCACAACTTTATTTGTGTTAAATGTTTGTAAAGTTCAAGTGCGAGAGACTTGTATCGTTGTCGGCAGGATTTGAACCTACGCGGGGAGACCCCAATGGATTTCTAGTCCATCACCTTAACCACTCGGCCACAACAACACACGAAACTATACAGCATTTGGTTGCTTCACTGCCATTGGATTCTGTCATAGGCAGAAATTCTTTTCCAAGCTGACTACAGAAAAATACAATTCCTGTCTTAGCAGATATCACTGGGATGCATTTCCTGGCAATTAAAACAAGGGATAATTTCAAAAAAGGAAAATATGACAACCATTTTACCACCATGCCCAATTTCATTTCCCCAACAACCACACATTGTTTCCTCAAACACAACGCCTCAAAATTTGCCTTAAATCTCAAGAATCTTGTAAATTCTAGCATACTTGGCTAACATTTATCTTCATTCTAATGTTCAAACATAACCCTAATGAAAAATGAAAGATTCCGTTGAGAGCTTGGATTTAAAACTCAGTTTATCCGATGGTCATGCACTAAGGCCTTAAAGACCAACTCCAATGAAAATGGTGTCTTTAACATGTTAAAAAGCATTCATCCCATGATGGAAGACATGTACAAAGAAAATGATACTTAAATGTGCC
>NC_136239.1:4567500-4570000 GCF_053564925.1 Oryzias latipes
CCATCGCCTTAACCACTCGGCCACAACAACACACAAAAATACACTGCGTTTGGTTGCTTCACTGCCAATGGATTCTGTCGTAGGCGGAAATTAGAGCTTGGATTTAAGCTTGGATTTAAAACTTAGTTTATCCGATGGTCATGCACTAAGGCCTTAAAGACCAACTCCAATGAAAATGGTGTCTTTAACATGTTAAAAAGCATTCATCCCATGATGGAAGACATGTATAAAGAAAATGATACTTAAATGTGCCTATCTGAATATTTTTTGTAGTTAATTCATAGTGAACCAGTAACAGACAAAAACACGCTGCATGACAAAGCCTGTACTTTTACTTTCAAACGACAATGAGAAGGCAAGAAGCTCCCTGCTACGTTCCATTGTGATGCATCCAGTCGCATTTTGAAGGAGATCCAATACGCCTTGGTAGTCTTGGTCCGAGCTGGCATGGTGCTCACAACTTTATTTGTGTTAAATGTTTGTAAAGTTCAAGTGCAAGAGACTTGCATCGTTGTCGGCAGGATTTGAACCTACGCGGGGAGACCCCAATGGATTTCTAGTCCATCGCCTTAACCACTCGGCCACAACAACACACGATACTATACAGCGTTTGGTTCCTTCACTGCCAATGGATTCTGTCGTAGGCGGATATTAGAGCTTGGATTTAAGCTTGGATTTAAAACTCAGTTTATCCGATGGTCATGCACTAAGGCCTTAAAGACCAACTCCAATGAAAATGGTGTCTTTAACATGTTAAAAAGCATTCATCCCATGATGGAAGACATGTATAAAGAAAATGATACTTAAATGTGCCTATCTGAACATTTTTTGTAGTTAATTCATAGTGAACCAGTAACAGACAAAAACACACTGCATGACAAAGCCTGTACTTTTACTTTCAAATGACAATGAGAAGGTAAGAAGCTCCATGCTACGTTCCATTGTGATGCATCCAATCGCATCTTGAAGGAGATCCAATACGCCTTGGTAGTCTTGGTATGAGCTGGCATGGTGCTCACAACTTTATTTGTGTTAAATGTATGTAAAGTTCAAGTGCAAGAGACTTGTATCGTTGTCGGCAGGATTTGAACCTACGCGGGGAGACCCCAATGGATTTCTAGTCCATCGCCTTAACCACTCCGCCACAACAACACACAAAACTACACTGCGTTTGGTTGCTTCACTGCCAATGGATTCTGTCGTAGGCGGAAATTAGAGCTTGGATTTAAGCTTGGATTTAAAACTCAGTTTATCCGATGGTCATGCACTAAGGCCTTAAAGACCAACTCCAATGAAAATGGTGTCTTTAACAGGTTAAAAAGCATTCATCCCATGATGGAAGACATGTATAAAGAAAATGATACTTAAATGTGCCTATCTGAATATTTTTTGTAGTTAATTCATAGTGAACCAGTAACAGACAAAAACACGCTGCATGACACTGCCTGTACTTTTACTTTCAAACGACAATGAGAAGGCAAGAAGCTCCCTGTTCCATTGTGATGCATCCAATCGCATCTTGAAGGAGATCGAGTACGCCTTGGTAGTCTTGGTCCGAGCTGGCATGGTGCTCACAACTTTATTTGTGTTAAATGTTTGTAAAGTTCAAGTGCAAGAGACTTGTATCGTTGTCGGCAGGATTTGAACCTACGCGGGGAGACCCCAATGGATTTCTAGTCCATCGCCTTAACCACTCAGCCACAACAACACATGAAACTATACAGCGTTTGGTTGCTTCACTGCCATTGGATTCTGTCATAGGCGGAAATTCTTTTCCAAGCTGACTACAGAAAAATACAATTCCTGTCTTAGCAGATATCACTGGGATGCATTTCCTGGCAATTAAAACAAGGGATCATTTCAAAAAAGGAAAATATGACAACCATTTTACCACCATGCCCAATTTCATTTCCCCAACAACCACACAATGTTTCCTCAAACACAACGCTTCAAAATTTGCCTTAAATCTCAAGAATTTTTTAAAAATCTAGCATACTTGGCTAACAATTATCTTCATTCTAATGTTCAAACATAACCCTAATGAAAAATGAAAGATTCTGTTGAGAGCTTGGATTTAAAACTCAGTTTATCCGATGGTCAAGCACTAAGGCCTTAAAGACCAGCTCCAATGAAAATGGTGTCTTTAACACGTTAAAAAGCATTCATGCAAAGATGGAAGACATGTATAAAGAAAATGATACTTAAATGTGCCTATCTGAATATTTTTTGTAGTTAATTCATAGTGAACCAGTAGCAGATCAAAACACGCTGCATGACAAAGCCTGTACTTGTACTAACAAACGACAATGAGAAGGCAAGAAGCTCCCTGCTACGTTCCATTGTGATGCATCCAGTCGCATCTTGAAGGAGATCCAATACGCCTTGGTAGTCTTGGTCCGAGCTGGCATGGTGCTCACAACTTTATTTGTGTTAAATGTTTGTAAAGTTTAAGTGCAAGAGACTTGTATCGTTGTCGGCAGGATTTGAACCTACGCGGGGA
>NC_136239.1:4575000-4577500 GCF_053564925.1 Oryzias latipes
ATGATGGAAGACATGTATAAAGAAAATGATACTTAAATGTGCCTATCTGAAAATTTTTTGTAGTTAATTCATAGTGAACCAGTAACAGAAGAAAACACGCTGCATGACAAAGCCTGTACTTGTACTAACAAACGACAATGAGAAGGCAAGAAGCTCCCTGCTACGTTCCATTGTGATGCATCCAGTCGCATCTTGAAGGAGATCCAATACGCCTTGGTAGTCTTGGTCCGAGCTGGCATGGTGCTCACAACTTTATTTGTGTTAAATGTTTGTAAAGTTTAAGTGCAAGAGACTTGTATCGTTGTCAGCAGGATTTGAACCTACGCGGGGAGACCCCAATGGATTTCAAGTTCATCGCCTTAACCACTCGGCCACAACAACACACAAAACTACACTGCGTTTGGTTGCTTCACTGCCATTGGATTCTGTCATAGGCGGAAATTTATTTCCAAGCTGACTACAGAAAAATACAATTCCTGTTTTAGCAAAAATCATTGGGATAAATTTGCTGGCAATTAAAACAAGGGATCATTTCAAAAAAGGAAAATATGACAACCATTTTACCACCATGCCCAATTTCATTTCCCCAACAACCACACATTGTTTCCTCAAACACAACGCCTCAAAATTTGCCTTAAATCTAAAGAATTTTGTAAAAATCTAGCATACTTGGCTAACATTTATCTTCATTCTAATGTTCAAACATAACCCTAATGAAAAATGAAAGATTCTGTTGAGAGCTTGGATTTAAAACTCAGTTTATCCGATGGTCAAGCACTAAGGCCTTAAAGACCAGCTCCAATGAAAATGGTGTCTTTAACACGTTAAAAAGCATTCATCCAAAGATGGAAGACATGTATAAAGAAAATGATACTTAAATGTGCCTATCTGAATATTTTTTGTAGTTAATTCATAGTGAACCAGTAACAGATCAAAACACGCTAGATGACAAAGCCTGTACTTGTACTAACAAACGACAATGAGAAGGCAAGAAGCTCCCTGCTACGTTCCATTGTGATGCATCCAGTCGCATCTTGAAGGAGATCCAATACGCCTTGGTAGTCTTGGTCCGAGCTGGCATGGTGCTCACAACTTTATATGTGTTAAATGTTTGTAAAGTTTAAGTGCAAGAGACTTGTATCGTTGTCGGCAGGATTTGAACCTACGCGGGGAGACCCCAATGGATTTCAAGTCCATCGCCTTAACCACTCGGCCACAACAACACACAAAAATACACTGCGTTTGGTTGCTTCACTGCCAATGGATTCTGTCGTAGGCGGAAATTAGAGCTTGGATTTAAGCTTGGATTTAAAACTTAGTTTATCCGATGGTCATGCACTAAGGCCTTAAAGACCAACTCCAATGAAAATGGTGTCTTTAACATGTTAAAAAGCATTCATCCCATGATGGAAGACATGTATAAAGAAAATGATACTTAAATGTGCCTATCTGAATATTTTTTGTAGTTAATTCATAGTGAACCAGTAACAGACAAAAACACGCTGCATGACAAAGCCTGTACTTTTACTTTCAAACGACAATGAGAAGGCAAGAAGCTCCCTGCTACGTTCCATTGTGATGCATCCAGTCGCATTTTGAAGGAGATCCAATACGCCTTGGTAGTCTTGGTCCGAGCTGGCATGGTGCTCACAACTTTATTTGTGTTAAATGTTTGTAAAGTTCAAGTGCAAGAGACTTGCATCGTTGTCGGCAGGATTTGAACCTACGCGGGGAGACCCCAATGGATTTCTAGTCCATCGCCTTAACCACTCGGCCACAACAACACACGATACTATACAGCGTTTGGTTCCTTCACTGCCAATGGATTCTGTCGTAGGCGGATATTAGAGCTTGGATTTAAGCTTGGATTTAAAACTCAGTTTATCCGATGGTCATGCACTAAGGCCTTAAAGACCAACTCCAATGAAAATGGTGTCTTTAACATGTTAAAAAGCATTCATCCCATGATGGAAGACATGTATAAAGAAAATGATACTTAAATGTGCCTATCTGAACATTTTTTGTAGTTAATTCATAGTGAACCAGTAACAGACAAAAACACGCTGCATGACAAAGCCTGTACTTTTACTTTCAAATGACAATGAGAAGGTAAGAAGCTCCATGCTACGTTCCATTGTGATGCATCCAATCGCATCTTGAAGGAGATCCAATACGCCTTGGTAGTCTTGGTATGAGCTGGCATGGTGCTCACAACTTTATTTGTGTTAAATGTATGTAAAGTTCAAGTGCAAGAGACTTGTATCGTTGTCGGCAGGATTTGAACCTACGCGGGGAGACCCCAATGGATTTCTAGTCCATCGCCTTAACCACTCCGCCACAACAACACACAAAACTACACTGCGTTTGGTTGCTTCACTGCCAATGGATTCTGTCGTAGGCGGAAATTAGAGCTTGGATTTAAGCTTGGATTTAAAACTCAGTTTATCCGATGGTCATGCACTAAGGCCTTAAAGACCAACTCCAATGAAAATGGTGTCTT
>NC_136239.1:4587500-4592500 GCF_053564925.1 Oryzias latipes
TTGTGATGCATCCAATCGCATCTTGAAGGAGATCGAGTACGCCTTGGTAGTCTTGGTCAGACGTGGCATGGTGCTCACAACTTTATTTGTGTTAAATGTTTGTAAAGTTTAAGTGCAAGAGAATTGTATCGTTGTCGGCAGGATTTGAACCTACGCGGGGAGACCCCAATGGATTTCTAGTCCATCGCCTTAACCACTCGGCCACAACAACACATGAAACTATGCAGCGTTTGGTTCCTTTACTGCCATTGGATTCTGTCGTAGGCGGAAATTAGAGCTTGGATTTAAGCTTGGATTTAAAACTCAGTTTATCCGATGGTCATGCACTAAGGCCTTAAAGACCAACTCCAATGAAAATGGTGTCTTTAACAGGTTAAAAAGCATTCATCCCATGATGGAAGACATGTATACAGAAAATGATACTTAAATGTGCCTATCTGAATATTTTTTGTAGTTAATTCATAGTGAACCAGTAACAGACAAAAACACGCTGCATGACAAAGCCTGTACTTTTACTTTCAAACGACAATGAGAAGGCAAGAAGCTCCCTGCTACGTTCCATTGTGATGCATCCAGTCGCATTTTGAAGGAGATCCAATACGCCTTGGTAGTCTTGGTCCGAGCTGGCATGGTGCTCACAACTTTATTTGTGTTAAATGTTTGTAAAGTTCAAGTGCAAGAGACTTGTATCGTTGTCGGCATGATTTGAACCTACGCGGGGAGAGCCCAATGGATTTCTAGTCCATCGCCTTAACCACTCGGCCACAACAACACACGAAACTATACAGCGTTTGGTTGCTTCACTGCCATTGGATTCTGTCGTAGGCGGAAATTAGAGCTTGGATTTAAGCTTGGATTTAAAACTCAGTTTATCCGATGGTCATGCACTAAGGCCTTAAAGACCAACTCCAATGAAAATGGTGTCTTTAACAGGTTAAAAAGCATTCATCCCATGATGGAAGACATGTATACAGAAAATGATACTTAAATGTGCCTATCTGAATATTTTTTGTAGTTAATTCATAGTGAACCAGTAACAGACAAAAACACGCTGCATGACAAGGCCTGTACTTGTACTAACAAACGACAATGAGAAGGCAAGAAGCTCCCTGCTACGTTCCATTGTGATGCATCCAGTCGCATCTTGAAGGAGATCCAATACGCCTTGGTAGTCTTGGTCCGAGCTGGCATGGTGCTCACAACTTTATTTGTGTTAAATGTTTGTAAAGTTCAAGTGCAAGAGACTTGTATCGTTGTCGGCAGGATTTGAACCTACGCGGGGAGACCCCAATGGCTTTCTAGTCCATCGCCTTAACCACTCGGCCACAACAACACATGAAACTATACAGCGTTTGGTTGCTTCACTGCCATTGGATTCTGTCATAGGCGGAAATTCTTTTCCAAGCTGACTACAGAAAAATACAATTCCTGTCTTAGCAGATATCACTGGGATGCATTTCCTGGCAATTAAAACAAGGGATCATTTCAAAAAAGGAAAATATGACAACCATTTTACCACCATGCCCAATTTCATTTCCCCAACAACCACACAATGTTTCCTCAAACACAACGCCTCAAAATTTGCCTTAAATCTCAAGAATTTTTTAAAAATCTAGCATACTTGGCTAACAATTATCTTCATTCTAATGTTCAAACATAACCCTAATGAAAAATGAAAGATTCTGTTGAGAGCTTGGATTTAAAACTCAGTTTATCCGATGGTCAAGCACTAAGGCCTTAAAGACCAGCTCCAATGAAAATGGTGTCTTTAACACGTTAAAAAGCATTCATCCAAAGATGGAAGACATGTATAAAGAAAATGATACTTAAATGTGCCTATCTGAATATTTTTTGTAGTTAATTCATAGTGAACCAGTAACAGATCAAAACACACTGCATGACAAAGCCTGTACTTGTACTAACAAACGACAATGAGAAGGCAAGAAGCTCCCTGCTACAGTCCATTGTGATGCATCCAGTCGCATCTTGAAGGAGATCCAATACGCCTTGGTAGTCTTGGTCCGAGCTGGCATGGTGCTCACAACTTTATATGTGTTAAATGTTTGTAAAGTTTAAGTGCAAGAGACTTGTATCGTTGTCGGCAGGATTTGAACCTACGCGGGGAGACCCCAATGGATTTCTAGTCCATCGCCTTAACCACTCGGCCACAACAACACACAAAACTACACTGCGTTTGGTTGCTTCACTGCCAATGGATTCTGTCGTAGGCGGAAATTAGAGCTTGGATTTAAGCTTGGATTTAAAACTCAGTTTATCCGATGGTCATGCACTAAGGCCTTAAAGACCAACTCCAATGAAAATGGTGTCTTTAACAGGTTAAAAAGCATTCATCCCATGATGGAAGACATGTATAAAGAAAATGATACTTAAATGTGCCTATCTGAATATTTTTTGTAGTTAATTCATAGTGAACCAGTAACAGACAAAAACACGCTGCATGACAAAGCCTGTACTTTTACTTTCAAACAACAATGAGAAGGCAAGAAGCTCCCTGCTACGTTCCATTGTGATGCATCCAATCGCATCTTGAAGGAGATCGAGTACGCCTTGGTAGTCTTGGTCCGAGGTGGCATGGTGCTCACAACTTTATTTGTGTTAAATGTTTGTAAAGTTCAAGTGCAAGAGACTTGTATCGTTGTCGGCAGGATTTGAACCTACGCGGGGAGACCCCAATGGATTTCTAGTCCATCGCCTTAACCACTCGGCCACAACAACACACAAAACTATACAGCGTTTGGTTGCTTCACTGCCATTGGATTCTGTCGTAGGCGGAAATTAGAGCTTGGATTTAAGCTTGGATTTAAAACTCAGTTTATCCGATGGTCATGCACTAAGGCCTTAAAGACCAACTCCAATGAAAATGGTGTCTTTAACAGGTTAAAAAGCATTCATCCCATGATGGAAGACATGTATACAGAAAATGATACTTAAATGTGCCTATCTGAATATTTTTTGTAGTTAATTCATAGTGAACCAGTAACAGACAAAAACACGCTGCATGACAAAGCCTGTACTTTTACTTTCAAACGACAATGAGAAGGCAAGAAGCTCCCTGCTACGTTCCATTGTGATGCATCCAGTCGCATCTTGAAGGAGATCCAATACGCCTTGGTAGTCTTGGTCCGAGCTGGCATGGTGCTCACAACTTTATTTGTGTTAAATGTTTGTAAAGTTCAAGTGCAAGAGACTTGTATCGTTGTCGGCAGGATTTGAACCTACGCGGGGAGACCCCAATGGATTTCTAGTCCATCGCCTTAACCACTCGGCCACAACAACACATGAAACTATACAGCGTTTGGTTGCTTCACTGCCATTGGATTCTGTCATAGGCGGAAATTCTTTTCCAAGCTGACTACAGAAAAATACAATTCCTGTCTTAGCAGATATCACTGGGATGCATTTCCTGGCAATTAAAACAAGGGATCATTTCAAAAAAGGAAAATATGACAACCATTTTACCACCATGCCCAATTTCATTTCCCCAACAACCACACAATGTTTCCTCAAACACAACGCCTCAAAATTTGCCTTAAATCTCAAGAATTTTTTAAAAATCTAGCATACTTGGCTAACAATTATCTTCATTCTAATGTTCAAACATAACCCTAATGAAAAATGAAAGATTCTGTTGAGAGCTTGGATTTAAAACTCAGTTTATCCGATGGTCAAGCACTAAGGCCTTAAAGACCAGCTCCAATGAAAATGGTGTCTTTAACACGTTAAAAAGCATTCATCCAAAGATGGAAGACATGTATAAAGAAAATGATACTTAAATGTGCCTATCTGAATATTTTTTGTAGTTAATTCATAGTGAACCAGTAACAGATCAAAACACACTGCATGACAAAGCCTGTACTTGTACTAACAAACGACAATGAGAAGGCAAGAAGCTCCCTGCTACGTTCCATTGTGATGCATCCAGTCGCATCTTGAAGGAGATCCAATACGCCTTGGTAGTCTTGGTCCGAGCTGGCATGGTGCTCACAACTTTATATGTGTTAAATGTTTGTAAAGTTTAAGTGCAAGAGACTTGTATCGTTGTCGGCAGTATTTGAACCTACGCGGGGAGACCCCAATGGATTTCTAGTCCATCGCCTTAACCACTCGGCCACAACAACACACAAAACTACACTGCGTTTGGTTGCTTCACTGCCAATGGATTCTGTCGTAGGCGGAAATTAGAGCTTGGATTTAAGCTTGGATTTAAAACTCAGTTTATCCGATGGTCATGCACTAAGGCCTTAAAGACCAACTCCAATGAAAATGGTGTCTTTAACAGGTTAAAAAGCATTCATCCCATGATGGAAGACATGTATAAAGAAAATGATACTTAAATGTGCCTATCTGAATATTTTTTGTAGTTAATTCATAGTGAACCAGTAACAGACAAAAACACGCTGCATGACAAAGCCTGTACTTTTATTTTCAAACGACAATGAGAAGGCAAGAAGCTCCCTGCTACGTTCCATTGTGATGCATCCAATCGCATCTTGAAGGAGATCCAATACGCCTTGGTAGTCTTGGTCCGAGCTGGCATGGTGCTCACAACTTTATTTGTGTTAAATGTTTGTAAAGTTCAAGTGCGAGAGACTTGTATCGTTGTCGGCAGGATTTGAACCTACGCGGGGAGACCCCAATGGATTTCTAGTCCATCGCCTTAACCACTCGGCCACAACAACACACGAAACTATACAGCATTTGGTTGCTTCACTGCCATTGGATTCTGTCATAGGCAGAAATTCTTTTCCAAGCTGACTACAGAAAAATACAATTCCTGTCTTAGCAGTTATCACTGGGATGCATTTCCTGGCAATTAAAACAAGGGATCATTTCAAAAAAGGAAAATATGACAACCATTTTACCACCATGCCCAATTTCATTTCCCCAACAACCACACATTGTTTCCTCAAACACAACGCCTCAAAATTTGCCTTAAATCTCAAGAATCTTGTAAATTCTAGCATACTTGGCTAACATTT
>NC_136239.1:4595000-4602500 GCF_053564925.1 Oryzias latipes
ACATAACCCTAATGAAAAATGAAAGATTCTGTTGAGAGCTTGGATTTAAAACTCAGTTTATCCGATGGTCAGGCACTAAGGCCTTAAAGACCAACTCCAATGAAAATGGTGTCTTAAAGAAAATGATACTTAAATGTGCCTATCTGAATATTTTTTGTAGTTAATTCATAGTGAACCAGTAACAGAAGAAAACACGCTGCATGACAAAGCCTGTACTTGTACTAACAAACGACAATGAGAAGGCAAGAAGCTCCCTGCTACGTTCCATTGTGATGCATCCAGTCGCATCTTGAAGGAGATCCAATACGCCTTGGTAGTCTTGGTCCGAGCTGGCATGGTGCTCACAACTTTATTTGTGTTAAATGTTTGTAAAGTTTAAGTGCAAGAGACTTATATCGTTGTCAGCAGGATTTGAACCTACGCGGGGAGACCCCAATGGATTTCAAGTTCATCGCCTTAACCACTCGGCCACAACAACACACAAAACTACACTGTGTTTGGTTGCTTCACTGCCATTGGATTCTGTCATAGGCGGAAATTTATTTCCAAGCTGACTACAGAAAAATACAATTCCTGTTTTAGCAAAAATCATTGGGATAAATTTGCTGGCAATTAAAACAAGGGATCATTTCAAAAAAGGAAAATATGACAACCATTTTACCACCATGCCCAATTTCATTTCCCCAACAACCACACATTGTTTCCTCAAACACAACGCCTCAAAATTTGCCTTAAATCTAAAGAATTTTGTAAAAATCTAGCATACTTGGCTAACATTTATCTTCATTCTAATGTTCAAACATAACCCTAATGAAAAATGAAAGATTCTGTTGAGAGCTTGGATTTAAAACTCAGTTTATCCGATGTTCATGCACTAAGGCCTTAAAGACCAACTCCAATGAAAATGGTGTCTTTAACAGGTTAAAAAGCATTCATCCAAAGATGGAAGACATGTATAAAGAAAATGATACTTAAATGTGCCTATCTGAATATTTTTTGTAGTTAATTCATAGTGAATCAGTAACAGATCAAAACACGCTAGATGACAAAGCCTGTACTTGTACTAACAAACGACAATGAGAAGGCAAGAAGCTCCCTGCTACGTTCCATTGTGATGCATCCAATCGCATCTTGAAGGAGATCCAATACGCCTTGGTAGTCTTGGTCCGAGCTGGCATGGTGCTCACAACTTTATATGTGTTAAATGTTTGTAAAGTTTAAGTGCAAGAGACTTGTATCGTTGTGGGCAGGATTTGAACCTACGCGGGGAGACCCCAATGGATTTCTAGTCCATCGCCTTAACCACTCGGCCACAACAACACATGTAACTTTGCAGCGTTTGGTTCCTTTACTGCCATTGGATTCTGTCGTAGGCGGAAATTAGAGCTTGGATTTAAGCTTGGATTTAAAACTCAGTTTATCCGATGGTCATGCACTAAGGCCTTAAAGACCAACTCCAATGAAAATGGTGTCTTTAACAGGTTAAAAAGCATTCATCCCATGATGGAAGACATGTATACAGAAAATGATACTTAAATGTGCCTATCTGAATATTTTTTGTAGTTAATTCATAGTGAACCAGTAACAGACAAAAACACGCTGCATGACAAAGCCTGTACTTTTACTTTCAAACGACAATGAGAAGGCAAGAAGCTCCCTGCTACGTTCCATTGTGATGCATCCAGTCGCATCTTGAAGGAGATCCAATACGCCTTGGTAGTCTTGGTCCGAGCTGGCATGGTGCTCACAACTTTATTTGTGTTAAATGTTTGTAAAGTTTAAGTGCAAGAGACTTGTATCGTTGTCGGCAGGATTTGAACCTACGCGGGGAGACCCCAATGGATTTCTAGTCCATCGCCTTAACCACTCGGCCACAACAACACACGAAACTATACAGCGTTTGGTTGCTTCACTGCCATTGGATTCTGTCATAGGCGGAAATTCTTTTCCAAGCTGACTACAGAAAAATACAATTCCTGTCTTAGCAGATATCACTGGGATGCATTTCCTGGCAATTAAAACAAGGGATCATTTCAAAAAAGGAAAATATGACAACCATTTTACCACCATGCCCAATTTCATTTCCCCAACAACCACACATTGTTTCCTCAAACACAACGCCTCAAAATTTGCCTTAAATCTAAAGAATTTTGTAAAAATCTAGTATACTTGGCTAACATTTATCTTCATTCTAATGTTCAAACATAACCCTAATGAAAAATGAAAGATTCTGTTGAGAGCTTGCCCATAGGAAAAATCTGTTGCTCATATGTTGCTTGATCTCGTCTCTTGAGATCAGTTTGAGCGTCTCATATTCGTATCATTCTGTGATCATTTGCTTCTTAACTCTTGCTCCTAAGGGTCCCTTAGGAGCAAGAGTTAAGCTATAATGAGAAAAGACATCACTGAGACAAATGAGGTTGAGTTGAGATAACAGTTTGAGCAATAATTAAGAAGTGGGAGAGACGAACCTAAGACGCTCATGAGACAAATCTGAGAAGAATGAGACCTAAAAGAGATCTCATCATTGTCTGTCTGATGTCTCTTTCATGTCTTAATCATTTCTCTTGAATGTCTTACCAAAGCCGTTAATGAGAATTATATTTGAGATATATTTGAGAAAGAAAAGAGAATTTAGTTTTATAGCAGTGGTCGCCAATCCTGGTCCTCAAGGGCCACCATCCTGTAGGGTTTAGATGTTTCTTTGCTCCCCAGATGTGAATCAACAGGTGATTAACCACCTCCTGCAGAACTTGAGGAGGCAATTCAACCACTGCAGCAGATCTGTTGGAGCAGGAAAACAGCTAAAACATCAAGGACAGTGACCTTCAAGGACCAGGATGGGAGACCACTGATATACAGTAACAGTAAAAACAATACTAGAAATGTAAAAGCTTTGCACTTTATTTGGGCAGCACCATCATCAGTACAGCATTTGAATTGTGGTAGCAGTATTAGGCACATTTTAAAATATTAAATGCATTAAGTACATGAACCGTGGCGTACTCAATGTGGTTGACATGCTGGTCATGAATACTTCCAGATTTTAAACAAGACACTGAAAAAAAACAACATTATAAAAACATAAACATAAAAACATTCTCTGAAACTTGCAGACTATCAAATCCATGAACCAACTTGAGAACCAAATTAAGATAAAAAATAAGAAAAAAGATGGAAGAGAAACCAGTCCGCATACTGTAGATCATAGCAGTGGCCTTAGAACCTGCTCTGCCCTACATTTGCTGACAACGGCTTTCTTGAGCTTGGCCTCTTCAATTTGTTCCCAACCAGGTAGAGTGGCACATCTCAGGACATAAGCTGTAAGACAAGAACATTAAAATCTGGCATGAGTAAATTGATAATAGACTGCACATAACAAACAAAGATAACACTTCAAGCTAGAAGCAAACTGTAGTTTTATAAAAGCAGCTGCATAATGCTACCATAAGATTACGTTTCTGTCATCCCTAAAAGCAGCCACACGTCGCTAGAGAGGACATCTGTTTCAGTTAAAAGAATTGAAATTCAGCATACTATGGGCATTAACTATTTAACAAATAAGGTTCAAATCTGTTTCATTTCATTTTTCATGATACAGTCCAGATCAAACATTTAAGAAATGATCAAGTCACATTTTGCATGGATGGCTCTTAACAAGGGAAAAATAATACCCTTGTCTTAATTGGGACGCTGAGGGCTGATCGTGTCAGACGGCAAACTGTGGAATAAGATATTTCAACGAATAAATATTATGCTATGATTAAGAATTTTGTGGTCAATATTTTTTGGATTGTTCAGAATATTTCCATTAGTTTTTTAAATTAGAGCACTTTGGCTTAGGTCTTTGTTCTGTTTGAGACTGAAGAATTATCCCTTAGTGGTACAAAAGTAAAGATTGGAAAAAAGTCTGTTATACTTAGAAAACTTCATAAAGCCACCCTTTAAATTGTATTTTATTTCTTTTAATGTGACACAATCTTGCTATTTAAATCAAATTACCCCAAAATAAGGATTTTCAAAGCTAAATTTTAGGTTAGCCAGGGCTGCTCATTCCTGGTCCTTGGAAACCATCACACTGACTGTTTTCCAGATCTCCAAGCCCTGCTAGCTGTTGATCAGCTCAACCAGATGTCTCCACATTCTGACTGAATGAACACACCTGGTCTAGGTAATCAGCAGCAAGCAATTCAGGGAGAGTTGGAAAACAGGCAGGCTGGTAGATCTCAAGGACCAGAGATGAGCAGCCCAGAGTTAGATTAATACAAGATTAATAAGAATAATTAACTGCAGGTCATGATTAACTAACCACACCCAAAAATCAATCGCATGACAGCACTGATAAATATGTACCTTTGCAGAAACTCCAGGGTTGAAGCCAGCTCAGTTGGATAATGACTGTTAAAGCAGAAGTAGCTTCTGAACATCAGGCACAGTGCTACAATGTTGTTGTGTACGATGGAGCGGTTCCAACTGAGCATGAACCTCCTTGGGGAAAAGCAAGACTGTCCTAAAGACAGAACAATGGATGAAGTAAACATGTCACTCATGTACAGTGTACAAAGACAAAACCTTTAGAATAATTTAACATTTGAAACTTTACTTACCACATAAATAACAGTTGGAGTCAACGGCACCTGCTGCAGCTGGACCTCGTCTGCATCTTCTACAAGGACATGGCATCCTCCTCATTAAAGTAGCAGAGCAGAAGAAAGCGCATCTCTTTAACATCTCATCTCTTCTGAGCAGCCACTCTGCTCTCCTTGCATCATCTGCAGCCTTTTAGAGTCTGGAAAAACGTCTTGCCTTCATCATTTCTGCAACAAGAGTGCAAACCATTTCCTTCCTTAGTCTTGGGCCAGGTCTCTTTCCAAAGACTGCACAAATTCCTCAGAAAACTTACTCCATGGAATTTCAAAGCTGTCCTCCCAGTCAATGTACGTACAGTCCTCGGCTTCTGGAAGATGTGGATGACAAACTTCTCGGTGACTATAACAAAAGTGATGATGATTGTGTTGGTGAGGTCTCAACAGATGACGATGTGCTGTTCTCTGGCGTTTGGTCTGCAACAAAAAACAAACAAACAGTATAAGTGTATTAAGTTTACACTGTACTCTCAGTGTGTTACCCATTCATTTTCTTATCCACTTCTGTGCATTACTAAAACTCATTTGTAATGTTTGAGACTCACATTTCAATTTCCAGAAAGCAAGACGTTTCCAGGCTTGAAGAGGTCTCAAAGCTGGCAGCAAGTCAGCCTCTTCTATGAATCGTAGATCCTCATACAACTCCATTTATTCCAATGGACTGCAAGTGTTCTTCCAGGATGTCTTTTGTGGCTCTGGTAGGACCTCCATAATGGCAGTGTGGAGGAACATGGGTTCTGATTCACTTATTTTCACGTGTATTTAGATCACCTTGAATCAGAGAGGAGAAAAAAAAACATCATGTACACATATTTTATACAGCACAAAGTAAGATCTGGAAAGGTTTTTAAATATGATTTATGATTCACTAAAATCCTCGTACATATCAGTGTTGACATTTGTTGGCTTAGCTACATCTGTGCTCTCTAAACATCTCCACCACTGACACAGAGGGCTGAGAACATGTTTTCCTAATATGCATACTTAAATTTTCAGATTATGCTTTCTAGACATGTGAGCAGTTAATAATGACTTTACTTTAAACACATGTCCATAACCAGTTTCAAAAGATGACATGACAGGCCAAACGTCTGCAAGATGATCTTTTAAACAAGATAAAAGCTTTTTACAGCGTAAAAATTGAACATACAGTGAAACTGCACATTTTGAAGTTTGCAATAATGGAAATGGTCTGTCTGTGGTGTCGTCAAACTGTGAATGGGATGAACCCTGCAGACCCTTAATTAACTGAAGAGCAAAATGTCTTCCAACAGTTACTTAGCACTCACGTCACGCGTTTGGAAAAATATCGAGGCTCATTCTGTAAACTCTGCACTGCAAATAACTCTTCAATGTCTTTATTTTTTATTACAAAAAGCACAAGTAAACCTTTGTAAAATGTAATAATTACTTATACAGCCAAAGCCACCGCGAGTAGCCCAGACGTCTGCAGTACTGGCGGAGCTAGCTTAAAACAGCTTTAGCATTCAACTGAGTTCAGAGTTGGAGGGAAGAAATCGCAAACTTACCGTGCAAACTTCAAAGATTTTACTTGAATCTTTTCCAGACAAGCAAAAAAAATGTTGGAGATTCATCCCACGGATTGTTAAAACGCAGAAAAAATACGACAAGCGCTCGTCAAAAGTCTCTCGTTCTCTGCACTTCTCCCGCTTGCAGATTCCGGCCCGTTGGTGACGTCAACCACAGACTTTTCCCTCCCACCGTGATCAGCCAATCAGAAATCTGTGTCAAGTGAGGCTGTGATACAGTTTAAAATTCAAATCGGGTTCCTCCAGGCTTCTGTTTGTTCAATATGATGCAGACTAAAAACAAGAAAACAGAAAATGTTTTCAGCTTGTAAGGCTGCATGAAGGGTGATTTTTAAAGACAAAGATAAAGTAACTCAAACTGAACCCCATAAATCTGTACCGTCCTAAAGTTGATTTATTTATTTAATTATTTTTATTTGTGTATTTTATTTGTTTGTTTCAAATGTAAAATCTATTTTTTGTTCACTTTAAGGTGATCCAAATATGATCCTAAATGTCCTTTATTTAGTTCAGCCATCAATGTGTTAAATGTTTTATACCCACCAATATATAAGTGTGTGTATATGCACTTGTGCGTGTATGCATGTGTGCCAGTGCATGCGTGTGTTTGTGTTTAACTAAACCTAGCATCATTAACCCAACATACATTCTTGTTCTTTTATGTTTATCTAAGCAGTCAAAAAAAAAGTTTATTAAATCGACACTGCAACGTTGTCTTGAAATTTCATGTTTTTTAAAAAGTTTCAAAAATATGTCTTTTGAGGACATGACCGTCTTAATGATTTAACTTTTTTTTCTTGAAATTGTAATTAAGTTATATAAATATGTAAGCAATAAACAACTTTTTTAAGTTGAACATAAATAAAATAAAAAATTTTATTTTCTCGAGATGAACTGTAATGGTGTCATCATGAGACTCATTTTAGGGCTTGTACTACTCTCATTTTTCTTTTTGCTGAGACAATTAAAAAAAAGGCTAAAACAAGATCTAAATTATTGAGCAACGAGAGACAGAACCATTTATGTCTTTCACTGAGACGTGACTGAGATAGGGATTTGAAGTAAGGATATCAAATTGAGACATACTTGAGCGCAACATAATATGGCTCATTTTTCTCTCAATTGAGATCTGGAGAAGAGACAGTTGTGAGAGAATTTTGAGATCTCAAACAGTGCTCACTGTGAGACTTATTTCTCAGGAGAAATGTTTGAGAAGAATGAGAAAAGCAGTTTAGTCTCAAACAGTTCTCATTTATGTCTAGGAGACGTAAATGTGACAGAAACGAGATCTCATCTTCAGTTTT
>NC_136239.1:4605000-4607500 GCF_053564925.1 Oryzias latipes
TAACCCTAATGAAAAATGAAAGATTCCGTTGAGAGCTTGGATTTAAAACTCAGTTTATCCGATGGTCATGCACTAAGGCCTTAAAGACCAACTCCAATGAAAATGGTGTCTTTAACATGTTAAAAAGCATTCATCCCATGATGGAAGACATGTACAAAGAAAATGATACTTAAATGTGCCTATCTGAATATTTTTTGTAGTTAATTCATAGTGAACCAGTAACAGATCAAAACACGCTGCATGACAAAGCCTGTACTTGTACTAACAAACGACAATGAGAAAGCAAGAAGCTCCCTGCTACGTTCCATTGTGATGCATCCAGTCGCATCTTGAAGGAGATCCAATACGCCTTGGTAGTCTTGGTCCGAGCTGGCATGGTGCTCACAACTTTATTTGTGTTAAATGTTTGTAAAGTTTAAGTGCAAGAGACTTGTATCGTTGTCGGCAGGATTTGAACCTACGCGGGGAGCCCCAAAGGATTTCTAGTCCATCGCCTTAACCACTCGGCCACAACAACACACGAAACTATACAGCGTTTGGTTGCTTCACTGCCATTGGATTCTTTCATAGGCGGAAATTCTTTTCCAAGCTGACTACAGAAAAATACAATTCCTGTCTTAGCAGATATCACTGGGATGCATTTCCTGGCAATTAAAACAAGGGATCATTTCAAAAAAGGAAAATATGACAACCATTTTACCACCATGCCCAATTTCATTTCCCCAACAACCACACATTGTTTCCTCAAACACAACGCCTCAAAATTTGCCTTAAATCTCAAGAATCTTGTAAATTTCTAGCATACTTGGCTAACATTTATCTTCATTTTAATGTTCAAACATAACCTTAATGAAAAATGAAAGATTCTGTTGAGAGCTTGGATTTAAAACTCAGTTTATCCGATCGTCAAGCACTAAGGCCTTAAAGACCAACTCCAATGAAAATGGTGTCTTTAACACGTTAAAAAGCATTCATCCAATGATGGAGGACATGTATAAAGAAAATGATACTTAAATGTGCCTATCTGAATATTTTTTGTAGTTAATTCATAGTGAACCAGTAACAGACAAAAACACGCTGCATGACAAAGCCTGTACTTTTACTTTCAAACGACAATGAGAAGGCAAGAAGCTCCCTGCTACGTTCCATTGTGATGCATCCAGTCGCATCTTGAAGGAGATCGAGTACGCCTTGGTAGTCTTGGTCCGAGCTGGCATGGTGCTCACAACTTTATTTGTGTTAAATGTTTGTAAAGTTTAAGTGCAAGTGACTTGTATCGTTGTCGGCAGGATTTGAACATACGCGGGGAGACCCCAATGGATTTCTAGTCCATCGCCTTAACCATTCGGCCACAACAACACATGAAACTATACAGCGTTTGGTTCCTTCACTGCCATTGGATTCTGTCGTAGGCGGAAATTAGAGCTTGGATTTAAGCTTGGATTTAAAACTCAGTTTATCCGATGGTCAAGCACTAAGGCCTTAAAGACCAACTCCAATGAAAATGGTGTCTTTAACATGTTAAAAAGCATTCATCCCATGATGGAAGACATGTATAAAGAAAATGATACTTAAATGTGCCTATCTGAATATTTTTTGTAGTTAATTCATAGTGAACCAGTAACAGAAGAAAACACGCTGCATGACAAAGCCTGTACTTGTACTAACAAACGACAATGAGAAGGCAAGAAGCTCCCTGCTACGTTCCATTGTGATGCATCCAGTCGCATCTTGAAGGAGATCCAATACGCCTTGGTAGTCTTGGTCCGAGCTGGCATGGTGCTCACAACTTTATTTGTGTTAAATGTTTGTAAAGTTTAAGTGCAAGAGACTTGTATCGTTGTCAGCAGGATTTTAACCTACGCGGGGAGACCCCAATGGATTTCAAGTTCATCGCCTTAACCACTCGGCCACAACAACACACAAAACTACACTGTGTTTGGTTGCTTCACTGCCATTGGATTCTGTCATAGGCGGAAATTTATTTACAAGCTGACTACAGAAAAATACAATTCCTGTTTTAGCAAAAATCATTGGGATAAATTTGCTGGCAATTAAAACAAGGGATCATTTCAAAAAAGGAAAATATGACAACCATTTTACCACCATGCCCAATTTCATTTCCCCAACAACCACACAATGTTTCCTCAAACACAACACCTCAAAATTTGCCTTAAATCTAAAGAATTTTGTAAAAATCTAGCATACTTGGCTAACATTTATCTTCATTCTAATGTTCAAACATAACCCTAATGAAAAATGAAAGATTCTGTTGAGAGCTTGGATTTAAAACTCAGTTTATCCGATGGTCAAGCACTAAGGCCTTAAAGACCAACTCCAATGAAAATGGTGTCTTTAACACGTTAAAAAGCATTCATCCAAAGATGGAAGACATGTATAAAGAAAATGATACTTAAATGTGCCTATCTGAATATTTTTTGTAGTTAATTCATAGTGAAACAGTAACAGATCAAAACACGCTGCATGACAAAGCCTGTAC
>NC_136239.1:4610000-4637500 GCF_053564925.1 Oryzias latipes
CAAGCTGACTACAGAAAAATACAATTCCTGTCTTAGCAGATATCACTGGGATGCATTTCCTGGCAATTAAAACAAGGGATCATTTCAAAAAAGGAAAATATGACAACCATTTTACCACCATGCCCAATTTCATTACCCCAACAACCACACATTGTTTCCTCAAACACAACGCCTCAAAATTTGCCTTAAATCTCAAGAATCTTGTAAATTTCTAGCATACTTGGCTAACATTTATCTTCATTTTAATGTTCAAACATAACCATAATGAAAAATGAAAGATTCTGTTGAGAGCTTGGATTTAAAACTCAGTTTATCCGATGGTCATGCACTAAGGCCTTAAAGACCAACTCCAATGAAAATGGTGTCTTTAACAGGTTAAAAAGCATTCATCCCATGATGGAAGACATGTATAAAGAAAATGATACTTAAATGTGCCTATCTGAATATTTTTTGTAGTTAATTCATAGTGAACCAGTAACAGATCAAAACATGCTGCATGACAAAGCCTGTATTTGTACTAACAAACGACAATGAGAAGGCAAGATGCTCCCTGCTACGTTCCATTGTGATGCATCCAGTCGCATCTTGAAGGAGATCCAATACGCCTTGGTAGTCTTGGTCCGAGCTGGCATGGTGCTCACAACTTTATTTGTGTTAAATGTTTGTAAAGTTTAAGTGCAAGAGACTTGTATCGTTGTCGGCAGGATTTGAACCTACGCAAGGAGACCCCAATGGATTTCTAGTCCATCGCCTTAACCACTCGGCCACAACAACACATGAAACTATACAGCGTTTGGTTCCTTCACTGCCATTGGATTCTGTCGTAGGCGGAAATTAGAGCTTGGATTTAAGCTTGGATTTAAAACTCAGTTTATCCGATGGTCATGCACTAAGGCCTTAAAGACCAACTCCAATGAAAATGGTGTCTTTAACATGTTAAAAAGCATTCATCCCATGATGGAAGACATGTATAAAGAAAATGATACTTAAATGTGCCTATCTGAATATTTTTTGTAGTTAATTCATAGTGAACCAGTAACAGACAAAAACACGCTGCATGACAAAGCCTGTACTTTTACTTTCAAACGACAATGAGAAGGCAAGAAGATCCCTGCTACGTTCCATTGTGATGCATCCAGTCGCATCTTGAAGGAGATCCAATACGCCTTGGTAGTCTTGGTCTGAGCTGGCATGGTGCTCACAACTTTATATGTGTTAAATGTTGGAAAGTTTAAGTGCAAGAGACTTGTATCGTTGTCGGCAGGATTTGAACCTACGCGGGGAGACCCCAATGGATTTCTAGTCCATCGCCTTAACCACTCGGCCACAACAACACATGAAACTATACAGCGTTTGGTTCCTTCACTGCCATTGGATTCTGTCGTAGGCGGAAATTAGAGCTTGGATTTAAAACTCAGTTTATCCGATGGTCATGCACTAAGGCCTTAAAGACCAACTCCAATGAAAATGGTGTCTTTAACAGGTTAAAAAGCATTCATCCCATGATGGAAGACATGTATAAAGAAAATGATACTTAAATGTGCCTATCTGAATATTTTTTGTAGTTAATTCATAGTGAACCAGTAACAGACAAAAACACGCTGCATGACAAAGCCTGTACTTTTACTTTCAAACGACAATGAGAAGGCAAGAAGCGGTAATACTTTATAATAACTATCCGTTATAGCTGGTTAACAAATCATTAATAAAATCTCAACAAATCATTAATAAACTCTTAGTTATTGAGCAATAAATGACTTACTAAATAACTGTTAACAGTTAGTTAAGGATTTATAATTGTATCTTATAGATAGACAGCAGATAACCAACAAGCTTTTAGTCAGTGAGCTATAAATGACCTGTTACCCGTATATTCATGAGTTCTAACTGTACCTTATTAATTAGTCAGATCATGAAGAAACTGTTAATAAATTACTTACTAATGACTTATTAAGAATCAGTTAATACTTTAAACATGTTACTAGGACGTTATTATAAAGTTGCAGCTATTCCTCGTTTCTTCACTATTTGTAAATGAGGATCAATTCCAACTTTATAATAACGTCCAAATAACATTTACAAGCTAATAACTAATGCTTAACTGGTATATTAACTCACACTTTACAGGTCAGTTGTTAATAGTTTAACCATCTGCTAGTGAAGCTTTGTTGCAAAGCAAATGGGTGGGACAATTTCAAGGTACAAAAATATGTAATATTCAAAATATCAGATGCTTTAGCTCATCCTTCTTTCACTAATAGCTTTTTCTGTTTACCATACTTGACCAAAGAAACACCACAAGTGAAGTGTTGAACACTGTTTATTCCCTTTCCACACATACTGAGTCGTCACATGGCAGATCAGCAGAATAAAACGGAATTTTAGAACTTTTTGAGCAGAACAGAAAAAAACAAATGAATCTATAACAAGCCATTGGCACTTTTGTTGTAGAACAATTTGAACTCAATATTTTTGGTCAACCGGACCTGAGCAACACTGAACTACTCTGTGACACCATCCCGCAGTGTTTCAACACCTAAGCTTTCCTGGACAGAGGAATCAGTTTTCCCTTCTTCTTTTGATGTTAAACATCCCTCAAAAGGTTTGGATCACTATTTATCACTTCCAGACATTTTTTTGAAAAGTCCTGAAGTCGTTGCTGTGGCGTGTGGGCACCCAGTAACCCCTTATATGTCTTTGGGGCCACCACAGCCAATTCACAGATCGGAGCATTGCTGACAATGGTGTTTCGGTCAACACCGACCTTCTGATATGCCAAACTCAGCTTTCTCCCTTTCTTGTAAGCCTTTAGGACTTTCTTGTATCTCTTGATGACCTCTTGAGGATGACGTGCTGAAACAGATAGAAATTTAAGTACAACAAACATACAATAAGTGAATAAACACAGGGACACAAACACAGATACTATGTGGTTGCAAAAAGTGATGAAGACTACACAAACAAGGCAATTGGAGTGTTCACAATACTATACCCACCAGGAAATACATTTAAAACATTTTTTCACACAAAAACAGAAAGAAAGCTAGACAGACATAGAAAAAGACAGATACAGACAAACAGAGACACAGAGAGACAGATGTGATGTCTCCATGCTCGACACCCTGACACACATGAGGGGAGTGGCCTTTTTGCTGTCCTGTCTTTACGCTTACCTCTTTGCCTGCTGTGTTCCCTTTTTGTCTTCTTTTTCTTTCTTTTGTCCTTTTTTTTTTGACTCCGGTGGCGGTGCATCTTTTTGTTCTTGCGTTTTTTCTTCAATTTCTCATCTGAAAAATCAGTTGATGAGGTGCTGGATGAAGAGGAGCTGAATGAAGTGGAGCTGGATGAACTGATGTACGAAGAAAAAGAAGATGCACCAGGAGATGTGTTGGCCGAGGAGGATGAGTCAGTTGTCCCACTGTTATCTGTATGAACAACATGATAGAAAACACAATTAATTTGTTAATTTGAAATTATTACCTATGATAATACAAGTCCACTCGCATACATTCTTTTAACATTTGCATTTCCCAAGACTTACTATTTAATTAATCAGCATCACTGTGGGTCATCAGTTGAACAGATGTGTTTGCTGTTAATCGATGCTACAAATAGGCTATTATCTTTTAGGAACTAACTGTGCAATAACACACTTGTGTTCCAATAGACCTGGCCAATAAATTAATTTGATCAATTAATTCAAATTTGTAGTTCAAGATTTTCCCATTTTTTTGGGAGAATCTGGCCTCTATTTACCCAGCACTCTGTTTCTTGGAGTAAATCTGTCCTTGTTTTCTCTGCATGTTTTAGTTAGAGTTTCCAGTTGCATGACATTAAAAATGTCTTCATGCCATTTACGAATTACTTTTAGATCATTTCATTTTCTTAAAAAAGTTTTCATTCTCTTCAGCTGGTTCAGACTACAGTTGACCTTGTGGGCGGAGCATGGGGGCCTTTTTAAGTGACATGTTTTGCTGCTGTGCTAAAGGAAACAAAAACAACTTATTTGCGATAGGAAATGAAACACATTATTGATGGTGGCTGGTGAGTCAAAAAATAAAATTTGGTCACTGTGGTGGTGACTTTAAACTAGGAGCATCAAATCACAAGCAGCAAAATCCGTTTGAAGGTCGTTAGCAGAAGAGGGAGTATGAGGACAACCTAGACAAAGTTTTTTTTTTTTTGGCCATAGCGCCGAGCTCCATGTTTTGATGAGGGCCTTCTCACTGTTAAATGTTGGCCTTTCTTTCCCTTAATATATATATTTTACAAAGCACCAAAGTATTATTGCCAGGTGTGCAGTCCTGTTTCAAACAACAAACAAAACTGTGGGCCCACTTACTTTGACCAACTTGTTGGCAGAGGGAGTCTCTCTCCTTAGTCAGGTCACTGATTTTTTTGGTGACTGTGTGCTGCTTCTTCTTCTTGGCCTCACGTCGTTTAAGCTCTTTCTTCTTAAAATGCAGAAATGCTGTTGGAGCTACAGTTTCCTCAGTATCTGAAATGATACCATAAAGAACAAATTCTAATTAGAAAAGCCAGGTTAGGGTAAATGTATAAAATATGACCTTTAAAAATAATGTTTTGATGTTCTGAAGGGTCAATATTATACAAATATCATACAAGAACGGCAGATGAGCTTAGATAAAATCCACCAATAAGCGAATTAACAAGAAATGGCTAATGAAGAGCAAACCTTCATTAGCCAAATGTTGCTCTTAATTTTACTCCTCCATCGTCAAATTTGGTCATATTTGGCACCTAGTGAGTTTTTAATTTTGGACCCCGCCTGCATACTTTTATCCTTGGAGTGTTTTTCTTGTTTCTAAACTGGACACTGATGTTTAGATCCTTTGTCCATTTTTCACAACCTGGTATAGACTTTTCTGTCTGTCAAATACCCAGAGTCATGATGAGTGAGATGATGGAAACAAATTCACTTTGATGCAGACTTGTTTTTTTCTCTGCTTCCACTTTTCATTAAATCCAGTAAACCCAATAAATGACATTAATTTATGGATAAAAACTATTTTTTTTATTTAGAAAGCAGCTGTTGGTTTGTTGCGGGATCTGGAGTCATAAGCGGTATCTGAGCTCCTCCCCGCCTCTGTACCTGTTCAGATGTTCACGTCCTCTGCAGCCAAGTTGGTTTGCCCCGCGCGTTAACACCCCCCCCCCCCCCCCAATCACACATACGTGCGCACATGCGTACGGGCTGCTCCAGTGTATTCTTCACAAAGTGCAAATACTGTAATTACAACAAGTACACACGACAGTAAGGGGGCCCTTGCGCACATTTAATTAACTTGGACGTGGAAATGAGCGGTTTTAGTCTAGAAAAACTGCGGGGGGGGGGGGGGGGGTACATTTTTGGGATGCTCGTGCCGTGGCACGAGTCGTGCAGGAAGATTCTGCCCTAGCCAGTGGCTTCATTAATATGGTTGAATTGTGTAAAACAAACCAATAACTCCGATGTTTAATCAATCTCAATCAAGCTTCTTTTCATTGAAAGAAAATATAACACGTTTGCTTACCGACACCGTCATCGTCCATGTGCACATCCGGCTGGTCCACAGTTGAAGTTTCCCTCTCCTTCGAAATTCCCGCTGTTGACTTTTTCCTCTTTTTTCCGACAGTACCTGGATTTATCGCGGTAGTTTGCGCATTCCCGCTGGGGTTGGACATTTTACCAGACCGTGTGTTCATCTCTATGCCTTGAAATTAATTTAAAGAACTTGCTACGTGACTCGTGAATGAAGGATGGGCGCATCTGTCTAGGTTGTCGCCAGCTGCAACTAATCAAAATGGGCCTGCAACGGTGATTGACAAGTTGATAACCAGCCGATATGATGGGGGAGGCCGCATGGCACCGCCCTCAGCCCATGAATACGAATATGATTGGCTTGGTTTATCCTCATCACACCGATTTATTATAGTTTGCAATTCAAACGTAATCTAGCGGGAGTTAGTCACTGAAGCTCAGGAATAGTGTGGCGAGTGCGCGGAAAAACGGAGGATAAGAAAACTAAAATCATGCCTGGTTTAGCCACTGAGCTAAGACAGCTTATCGAAGGAGAAACTAAATCTACAAGGAGACACAAAGTCTTAATCAAATGGCTGCAGAAGAAAAGACTTCTAAGAAGACGGATGAGATGCAAAGAATGCAAACTCAAGATGAAATTCAGGGAATCAGTCTGTGTGGATAACTATGCATGGTAAGTTTCTTTTTATTGAATAAAATGACAACACACATTGATAATTTGTTAAAGAATTTCTTGTGAAAATTAAATCTATTTATTGTGCTAATAAAAGGGCATCTTAACTCATGTTAAGATTAAGGGTAAACATGCTGACTATTGTCCTTCTTGCCAAATTTTTGACAATCATAATAAACTTTTTTAACTCCTCAATTTATAACCATCTGCCTTCTGCCCCTGAGGTAGTAAAGTTGAATTTCGGGATTCATCAAATGAGTTATCAGTTGGGCAGCTACTGTCCCGATGACTCAGAGCGACTTAGACCGATAACAGTTTACTGATTTCAACATGGCGGCGCCTGTCTCAGGAACAGTGGTGCACCTCGTTTCGTCCATTGTTTTTACAGTTTATGAGTTAACGTCAGTGTCAATCACAGATCCAAACCACACCTCCCCAGCTCAGCCTACCTTCACCAGCCCCACTCCTTTTTTTTTTTTTTTTGCATTTTTCAAATCATGGCCTGAGAGTGGAGTCAGCATCCCACTGCCCTGTTGTGTTACCCATTAATTTCTAGATACACACTGCTATAAACTACACAATGTACATGTATGTACATGATTACAATACGCTAAAAGGCTGTGCATATCTGCTATAAAAAATAACAACACCATTGAAATATATTAATGTATATTTTATCCTTGCACTAAATATTTCTAGTTGGGCTTTATGGCCAAATACACATTACTTTGGGGGGTCCTTGACTTGAACATTCAGAATCACTGCTTTGGCCACTACCTTGGCCTGTGTCATAAGTATTTTTATTTGTATATTTTCAGGATTTGCAAACACCACAGCCACAAAGGAAGGAAACTGAAGAGGTCTGTTAGACACAAATCTATATTCAGCAAATCAAAGGTCTCCCTCTTCAACTGGATGCGCTTTCTCTACAGGTACACTATTGCATTGGTATATTATTTCAGAATGTCTGTCTTTGATATAAAGTGTTTATTTCTATAGAAATACAATATAACTATGCTGCCATAAACAATACTTGGAGACTGTACTTACTAAAATGTTGCTTTTCATCTTATGTAGCATCTCTAGTCATGAAGATAAGTGATTGGAGTTATTTCACGTCTGTGATTTATTTTGCTAAAAGTTGTAATTTATATCTTAAATTTTTGGATTTTTTGTGTATCAAACCAAAAAGAAGACAAGAACTGTGGTGTAATAATAATTTGCTCTTTCATTAGATCTTCACAAGGCCTGCGCCTACGTCAAGTGGACATGATAAGTGACGACATTTCTGGGAGCTCAGCAACACTGTCCAAGATGGCTCGAAAGCTGCGAGATGTTTGCACCACTGCAATGGACAGATATCAGCAAGCAAGAGGCCAGTACATCGGGGGGCAGGAGCAGTTTGTCACAGTTGATGAGAGCCACTTTAGACATAAAAGAAAGGCAAGCAGCAATCACTATTATGTAATAATGCAAATATACAAATTATTGAATGACAGATATTTTTTTGGTTTGATGAAGAATAATTCCTAATATTTCATGTTTTCAACAGTATGGACGGGGACAAATGGCTGGTGGGTGGAAGAGGAAGAAGTGGGTGTTTGGGATGCTAGGTGTTGACCGGAGGGGGAGAAGACATGCTAAACCTATTCTTCGCTTGGTCGAGAGAAGAAGAAGGAGAGATCTGGTGCCGCTTATAGCTCACCATGTTAAAGTAGGCTCTACAATAATAAGTGACGAATGGCGGGCTTATCACAATGCTTTACCTGAGCTAGGTTACACTCATTTCACTGTCAATCACAGTGTGTCATATGTCGATGCCCAAACAGGTGCACATACTCAACACATAGAGAGGGCCTGGAGAACAGTTAAGGAAAATGTGTGGAGACTCAGGGGAAATCGTACAGAAGAGTTACTGTTAGACCATCTCAGAGTTATTGAATGGCATGAGTGGCTTGGCCGTCAACATCGCAAAGGGCCGCTAGGACGGGTAATCCATGACATTGCTGTGATGTATGGACATTAAAAGATCTGTTTGACCAGCGTTCTGCTCAAAAAGTTCTAAAATTCCGTTTTATTCTGCTGATCTGCCATGTGACGACTCAGTATGTGTGGAAAGGGAATAAACAGTGTTCAACACTTCACTTGTGGTGTTTCTTTGGTCAAGTACGGTAAACAGAAAAAGCTATTAGTGAAAGAAGGATGAGATAAAGCATTTGATATTTTGAATATTACATATTTTTGTACCTTGAAATTGTCCCACCCATTTGCTTTTCAACAAAGCTTCACTAGCAGATGGTTAAACTATTAACAACTGACCTGTAAAGTGTGAGTTAATATACCAGTTAAGCATTAGTTATTAGCTTGTAAATGTTATTTGGACGTTATTATAAAGTTGGAATTGATCCTCATTTACAAATAGTGAAGAAACGAGGAATAGCTGCAACTTTATAATAACGTCCTAGTAACATGTTAAAAGTATTAACTGATTCTTAATAAGTCATTAGTAAGTAATTTATTAACAGTTTCTTCATGATCTGACTAATTAATAAGGTACAGTTAGAACTCATGAATATACGGGTAACAGGTCATTTATAGCTCACTAACTAAAAGCTTGTTGGTTATCTGCTGTCTATCTATAAGATACAATTATAAATCCTTAACTAACTGTTAACAGTTATTTAGTAAGTCATTTATTGCTCAATAACTAAGAGTTTATTAATGATTTGTTAACCAGCTATAACGGATAGTTATTATAAAGTGTTAGCTCCCTGCTACGTTCCATTGTGATGCATCCAGTCGCATCTTGAAGGAGATCGAGTACGCCTTGGTAGTCTTGGTCCGAGCTGGCATGGTGCTCACAACTTTATTTGTGTTAAATGTTTGTAAAGTTTAAGTGCAAGAGACTTGTATCGTTTTCGGCAGGATTTGAACCTACGCAGGGAGACCCCAATGGATTTCTAGTCCATCGCCTTAACCACTCGGCCACAACAACACATGAAACTATACAGCGTTTGGTTCCTTCACTGCCATTGGATTCTGTCGTAGGCGGAAATTAGAGCTTGGATTTAAAACTCAGTTTATCCGATGGTCATGCACTAAGGCCTTAAAGACCAACTCCAATGAAAATGGTGTCTTTAACATGTTAAAAAGCATTCATCCCATGATGGAAGACATGTATAAAGAAAATGATACTTAAATGTGCCTATCTGAATATTTTTTGTAGTTAATTCATAGTGAACCAGTAACAGATCAAAACACGCTGCATGACAAAGCCTGTACTTTTACTTTCAAACGACAATGAGAAGGCAAGAAGCTCCCTGCTACGTTCCATTGTGATGCATCCAGTCGCATCTTGAAGGAGATCCAATACGCCTTGGTAGTCTTGGTCCGAGCTGGCATGGTGCTCACAACTTTATTTGTGTTAAATGTTTGTAAAGTTCAAGTGCAAGAGACTTGTATCGTTGTCGGCAGGATTTGAAACTACGCGGGGAGACCCCAATGGATTTCTAGTCCATCGCCTTAACCACTCGGCCACAACAACACACGAAACTACACTGCGTTTGGTTGCTTCACTGCCATTGGATTCTGTCATAGGCGGAAATTCTTTTCCAAGCTGACTACAGAAAAATACAATTCCTGTCTTAGCAGTTATCACTGGGATGCATTTCCTGGCAATTAAAACAAGGGATCATTTCAAAAAAGGAAAATATGACAACCATTTTACCACCATGCCCAATTTCATTTCCCCAACAACCACACATTGTTTCCTCAAACACAACGCCTCAAAATTTGCCTTAAATCTCAAGAATCTTGTAAATTTCTAGCATACTTGGCTAACATTTATCTTCATTTTAATGTTCAAACATAACCTTAATGAAAAATGAAAGATTCTGTTGAGAGCTTGGATTTAAAACGCAGTTTATCCGATGGTCAAGCACTAAGGCCTTAAAGACCAGCTCCAATGAAAATGGTGTCTTTAACACGTTAAAAAGCATTCATCCCATGATGGAAGACATGTATAAAGAAAATGATACTTAAATGTGCCTATCTGAATATTTTTTGTAGTTAATTCATAGTGAACCAGTAACAGATCAAAACACACTGCATGACAAAGCCTGTATTTGTACTAACAAACGACAATGAGAAGGCAAGAAGCTCCCTGCTACGTTCCATTGTGATGCATCCAGTCGCATCTTGAAGGAGATCCAATACGCCTTGGTAGTCTTGGTCCGAGCTGGCATGGTGCTCACAACTTTATATGTGTTAAATGTTTGTAAAGTTTAAGTGCAAGAGACTTGTATCGTTGTCGGCAGGATTTGAACCTACGCGGGGAGACCCCAATGGACTTCAAGTCCTTTGCCTTAACCACTCGGCCACAACAACACACGAAACTACACTGCATTTGGTTGCTTTACTGCCAATGGATTCTGTCGTAGGCGGAAATTAGAGCTTGGATTTAAGCTTGGATTTAAAACTCAGTTTATCCGATGGTCATGCACTAAGGCCTTAAAGACCAACTCCAATGAAAATGGTGTCTTTAACATGTTAAAAAGCATTCATCCCATGATGGAAGACATGTATAAAGAAAATGATACTTAAATGTGCCCATCTGAATATTTTTTGTAGTTAATTCATAGTGAACCAGTAACAGACAAAAACACGCTGCATGACAAAGCCTGTACTTTCACTTTCAAACGACAATGAGAAGGCAAGAAGCTCCCTGCTACGTTCCATTGTGATGCATCCAGTCGCATCTTGAAGGAGATCCAATACGCCTTGGTAGTCTTGGTCCGAGCTGGCATGGTGCTCACAACTTTATTTGTGTTAAATGTTTGTAAAGTTTAAGTGCAAGAGACTTGTATCGTTGTCGGCAGGATTTGAACCTACGCAAGGAGACCCCAATGGATTTCTAGTCCATCGCCTTAACCACTCGGCCACAACAACACACGAAACTATACAGCGTTTGGTTGCTTCACTGCCATTGGATTCTGTCATAGGCGGAAATTCTTTTCCAAGCTGACTACAGAAAAATACAATTCCTGTCTTAGCAGATATCACTGGGATGCATTTCCTGGCAATTAAAACAAGGGATCATTTCAAAAAAGGAAAATATGACAAACATTTTACCACCATGCCCAATTTCATTTCCCCAACAACCACACATTGTTTCCTCAAACACAACGCCTCAAAATTTGCCTTAAATCTAAAGAATTTTGTAAAAATCTAGCATACTTGGCTAACATTTATCTTCATTCTAATGTTCAAACATAACCCTAATGAAAAATGAAAGATTCTGTTGAGAGCTTGGATTTAAAACTCAGTTTATCCGATGGTCATGCACTAAGGCCTTAAAGACCAACTCCAATGAAAGTGGTGTCTTTAACATGTTAAAAAGCATTCATCCCATGATGGAAGACATGTATAAAGAAAATGATACTTAAATGTGCCTATCTGAATATTTTTTGCAGTTAATTCATAGTGAACCAGTAACAGACAAAAACACGCTGCATGACAAGGCCTGTATTTGTACTAACAAACGACAATGAGAAGGCAAGAAACTCCCTGCTACGTTCCATTGTGATGCATCCAGTCGCATCTTGAAGGAGATCCAATACGCCTTGGTAGTCTTGGTCCGAGCTGGCATGGTGCTCACAACTTTATTTGTGTTAAATGTTTGTAAAGTTCAAGTGCAAGAGACTTGTATCGTTGTCGGCAGGATTTGAAA
This sequence comes from Oryzias latipes, assembly GCF_053564925.1. Lineage (NCBI taxonomy): Eukaryota > Metazoa > Chordata > Actinopteri > Beloniformes > Adrianichthyidae > Oryzias > Oryzias latipes. Next base: position 4,621,944 of record NC_136239.1, read on the forward strand.
CTACGCGGGGAGACCCCAATGGATTTCTAGTCCATCGCCTTAACCACTCGGCCACAACAACACACGAAACTACACTGCGTTTGGTTGCTTCACTGCCATTGGATTCTGTCATAGGCGGAAATTCTTTTCCAAGCTGACTACAGAAAAATACAATTCCTGTCTTAGCAGTTATCACTGGGATGCATTTCCTGGCAATTAAAACAAGGGATCATTTCAAAAAAGGAAAATATGACAACCATTTTACCACCATGCCCAATTTCATTTCCCCAACAACCACACATTGTTTCCTCAAACACAACGCCTCAAAATTTGCCTTAAATCTCAAGAATCTTGTAAATTTCTAGCATACTTGGCTAACATTTATCTTCATTTTAATGTTCAAACATAACCTTAATGAAAAATGAAAGATTCTGTTGAGAGCTTGGATTTAAAACGCAGTTTATCCGATGGTCAAGCACTAAGGCCTTAAAGACCAGCTCCAATGAAAATGGTGTCTTTAACACGTTAAAAAGCATTCATCCCATGATGGAAGACATGTATAAAGAAAATGATACTTAAATGTGCCTATCTGAATATTTTTTGTAGTTAATTCATAGTGAACCAGTAACAGATCAAAACACACTGCATGACAAAGCCTGTATTTGTACTAACAAACGACAATGAGAAGGCAAGAAGCTCCCTGCTACGTTCCATTGTGATGCATCCAGTCGCATCTTGAAGGAGATCCAATACGCCTTGGTAGTCTTGGTCCGAGCTGGCATGGTGCTCACAACTTTATATGTGTTAAATGTTTGTAAAGTTTAAGTGCAAGAGACTTGTATCGTTGTCGGCAGGATTTGAACCTACGCGGGGAGACCCCAATGGACTTCAAGTCCTTTGCCTTAACCACTCGGCCACAACAACACACGAAACTACACTGCATTTGGTTGCTTTACTGCCAATGGATTCTGTCGTAGGCGGAAATTAGAGCTTGGATTTAAGCTTGGATTTAAAACTCAGTTTATCCGATGGTCATGCACTAAGGCCTTAAAGACCAACTCCAATGAAAATGGTGTCTTTAACATGTTAAAAAGCATTCATCCCATGATGGAAGACATGTATAAAGAAAATGATACTTAAATGTGCCCATCTGAATATTTTTTGTAGTTAATTCATAGTGAACCAGTAACAGACAAAAACACGCTGCATGACAAAGCCTGTACTTTCACTTTCAAACGACAATGAGAAGGCAAGAAGCTCCCTGCTACGTTCCATTGTGATGCATCCAGTCGCATCTTGAAGGAGATCCAATACGCCTTGGTAGTCTTGGTCCGAGCTGGCATGGTGCTCACAACTTTATTTGTGTTAAATGTTTGTAAAGTTTAAGTGCAAGAGACTTGTATCGTTGTCGGCAGGATTTGAACCTACGCAAGGAGACCCCAATGGATTTCTAGTCCATCGCCTTAACCACTCGGCCACAACAACACACGAAACTATACAGCGTTTGGTTGCTTCACTGCCATTGGATTCTGTCATAGGCGGAAATTCTTTTCCAAGCTGACTACAGAAAAATACAATTCCTGTCTTAGCAGATATCACTGGGATGCATTTCCTGGCAATTAAAACAAGGGATCATTTCAAAAAAGGAAAATATGACAAACATTTTACCACCATGCCCAATTTCATTTCCCCAACAACCACACATTGTTTCCTCAAACACAACGCCTCAAAATTTGCCTTAAATCTAAAGAATTTTGTAAAAATCTAGCATACTTGGCTAACATTTATCTTCATTCTAATGTTCAAACATAACCCTAATGAAAAATGAAAGATTCTGTTGAGAGCTTGGATTTAAAACTCAGTTTATCCGATGGTCATGCACTAAGGCCTTAAAGACCAACTCCAATGAAAGTGGTGTCTTTAACATGTTAAAAAGCATTCATCCCATGATGGAAGACATGTATAAAGAAAATGATACTTAAATGTGCCTATCTGAATATTTTTTGCAGTTAATTCATAGTGAACCAGTAACAGACAAAAACACGCTGCATGACAAGGCCTGTATTTGTACTAACAAACGACAATGAGAAGGCAAGAAACTCCCTGCTACGTTCCATTGTGATGCATCCAGTCGCATCTTGAAGGAGATCCAATACGCCTTGGTAGTCTTGGTCCGAGCTGGCATGGTGCTCACAACTTTATTTGTGTTAAATGTTTGTAAAGTTTAAGTGCAAGAGACTTGTATCGTTGTCGGCAGGATTTGAACCTACGCGGGGAGACCCCAATGGATTTCTAGTCCATCGCCTTACCCACTCGGCCACAACAACACACGAAACTATACAGCGTTTGGTTGCTTCACTGCCATTGGATTCTGTCATAGGCGGAAATTCTTTTCCAAGCTGACTACAGAAAAATACAATTCCTGTCTTAGCAGATATCACTGGGATGTATTTCCTGGCAATTAAAACAAGGGATCATTTCAAAAAAGGAAAATATGACAACCATTTTACCACCATGCCCAATTTAATTTCCCCAACAACCACACATTGTTTCCTCAAACACAACGCCTCAAAATTTGCCTTAAATCTCAAGAATCTTGTAAATTTCTAACATACTTGGCTAACATTTATCTTCATTTTAATGTTCAAACATAACCCTAATGAAAAATGAAAGATTCCGTTGAGAGCTTGGATTTAAAACTCAGTTTATCCGATGGTCAAGCACTAAGGCCTTAAAGACCAGCTCCAATGAAAATGGTGTCTTTAACACGTTAAAAAGCATTCATCCAAAGATGGAAGACATGTATAAAGTAAATGATACTTAAATGTGCCTATCTGAATATTTTTTGTAGTTAATTCATAGTGAACCAGTAACAGACAAAAACACGCTGCATGACAAGGCCTGTACTTGTACTAACAAACGACAATGAGCAGGCAAGAAGCTCCCTGCTACGTTCCATTGTGATGCATCCAGTCGCATCTTGAAGGAGATCCAATACGCCTTGGTAGTCTTGGTCCGAGCTCACAACTTTATTTGTGTTAAATGTTTGTTAAGTTTAAGTGCAAGAGACTTGTATCGTTGTCGGCAGGATTTGAACCTACGCGGGGAGACCCCAATGGATTTCTAGTCCATCGCCTTAACCACGCGGCCACAACAACACACGAAACTATACAGCGTTTGGTTCCTTCACTGCCAATGGATTCTGTCGTAGGCTGAAATTAGAGCTTGGATTTAAGCTTGGATTTAAAACTCAGTTTATCCGATGGTCATGCACTAAGGCCTTAAAGACCAACTCCAATGAAAATGGTGTCTTTAACATGTTAAAAAGCATTCATCCCATGATGGAAGACATATATAAAGAAAATGATACTTAAATGTGCCTATCTGAATATTTTTTGTAGTTAATTCATATTGAACCAGTAACAGACAAAAACATGCTGCATGACAAAGCCTGTACTTGTACTAACAAACGACAATGAGAAGGCAAGAAGCTCCCTGCTACGTTCCATTGTGATGCATCCAGTCGCATCTTGAAGGAGATCCAATACGCCTTGGTGGTCTTTGTCCGAGCTGGCATGGTGCTCACAACTTTATTTGTGTTAAATGTTTGTGAAGTTTAAGTGCAAGGGACTTGTATCGTTGTCGGCAGGATTTGAACCTACGCGGGGAGACCCCAATGGCTTTCTAGTCCATCGCCTTAACCACTCGGCCACAACAACACACGAAACTATACAGCGTTTGGTTCCTTCACTGCCAATGGATTCTGTCGTAGGCTGAAATTAGAGCTTGGATTTAAGCTTGGATTTAAAACTCAGTTTATCCTATGGTCATGCACTAAGGCCTTAAAGACCAACTCCAATGAAAATGGTGTCTTTAACATGTTAAAAAGCATTCATCCCATGATGGAAGACATATATAAAGAAAATGATACTTAAATGTGCCTATCTGAATATTTTTTGTAGTAAATTCATAGTGAACCAGTAACAGACAAAAACACGCTGCATGACAAAGCCTTTACTTTTACTTTCAAACGACAATGAGAAGGCAAGAAGCTCCCTGTTCCATTGTGATGCATCCAGTCGTATCTTGAAGGAGATCCAATACGCCTTGGTAGTCTTGGTCCGAGCTGGCATGGTGCTCACAACTTTATTTGTGTTAGATGTTTGTAAAGTTTAAGTGCAAGAGACTTGTATCGTTGTCGGCAGGATTTGAACCTACGCGGGGAGACCCCAATGGATTTCTAGTCCATCGCCTTAACCACTCGGCCACAACAACACACAAAACTATACATCGTTTGGTTGATTCACTGCCATTGGATTCTGTCATAGGCGGAAATTCATTTCCAAGCTGACTACAGAAAAATACAATTCCTGTTTTAGCAAAAATCATTGGGATAAATTTGCTGGCAATTAAAACAAGGGATCATTTCAAAAAAGGAAAATATGACAACCATTTTACCACCATGCCCAATTTCATTTCCCCAACAACCACACATTGTTTCCTCAAACACAACGCCTAAAAATTTGCCTTAAATCTGAAGAATTTTGTAAATTTCTAGCATACTTGGCTAACATTTATCTTCATTCTAATGTTCAAACATAACCCTAATGAAAAATGAAAGATTCTGTTGAGAGCTTGGATTTAAAACTCAGTTTATCCGATGGTCATGCACTAAGGCCTTAAAGACCAACTCCAATGAAAATGGTGTCTTTAACATGTTAAAAAGCATTCATCCAATGATGGAAGACATATATAAAGAAAATGATACTTAAATGTGCCTATCTGAATATTTTTTGTAGTTAATTCATAGTGAACCAGTAACAGACAAAAACACGCTGCATGACAAAGCCTGTACTTGTACTAACAAACAACAATGAGAAGGCAAGAAGCTCCCTGCTACGTTCCATTGTGATGCATCCAGTCGCATCTTGAAGGAGATCCAATACGCCTTGGTAGTCTTGGTCCGAGCTGGCATGGTGCTCACAACTTTATTTGTGTTAAATGTTTGTAAAGTTTAAGTGCAAGAGACTTGTATCGTTGTCGGCAGGATTTGAACCTACGCGGGGAGACCCCAATGGATTTCAAGTCCATCGCCTTAACCACTCGGCCACAACAACACACGAAACTATACAGCGTTTGGTTCCTTCACTGCCAATGGATTCTGTCGTAGGCGGAAATTAGAGCTTGGATTTAAGCTTGGATTTAAAACTCAGTTTTTCTGATGGTCATGCACTAAGGCCTTAAAGACCAACTCCACTGAAAATGGTGTCTTTAACATGTTAAAAAGCATTCATCCAATGATGGAGGACATGTATAAAGAAAATGATACTTAAATGTGCCTATCTGAATATTTTTTGTAGTTAATTCATAGTGAACCAGTAACAGACAAAAACACGCTGCATGACAAAGCCTGTACTTGTACTAACAAACGACAATGAGAAGGCAAGAAGCTCCCTGCTACGTTCCATTGTGATGCATCCAGTCGCATCTTGAAGGAGATCCTATACGCCTTGGTAGTCTTGGTCCGAGCTGGCATGGTGCTCACAACTTTGTGTTAAATGTTTGTAAAGTTTAAGTGCAAGAGACTTGTATCGTTGTCGGCAGGATTTGAACCTACGCGGGGAGACCCCAATGGATTTCTAGTCCATCGCCTTAACCACTCGGCCACAACAACACACGATACTATACAGCGTTTGGTTCTTTCACTGCCAATGAATTCTGTCGTAGGCGGAAATTAGAGCTTGGATTTAAGCTTGGATTTAAAACACAGTTTTTCCGATGGTCATGCACTAAGGCCTTAAAGACCAACTCCAATGAAAATGGTGTCTTTAACATGTTAAAAAGCATTCTTCCCATGATGGAAGACATGTATAAAGAAAATGATACTTAAATGTGCCTATCTGAATATTTTTTGTAGTTAATTCATAGTGAACCAGTAACAGACAAAAACACGCTGCATGACAAAGCCTGTACTTGTACTAACAAACAACAATGAGAAGGCAAGAAGCTCCCTGCTACGTTCCATTGTGATGCATCCAGTCGCATCTTGAAGGATATCCAATACGCCTTGGTAGTCTTGGTCCGAGCTGGCATGGTGCTCACAACTTTATATGTGTTAAATGTTTGTAAAGTTTAAGTGCAAGAGACGTCTATCGTTGTCGGCAGGATTTGAACCTACGCGGGGAGACCCCAATGGATTTCAAGTCCATCGCCTTAACCACTCGGCCACAACAACACAGGAAACTATACAGCGTTTGGTTGCTTCACTGCAATTGGATTCTGTCATAGGCGGAAATTCATTTCCAAGTTGACTACAGAAAAATACAATTCCTGTTTTAGCAAAAATCATTGGGATAAATTTGCTGGCAATTAAAACAAGGGATCATTTCAAAAAAGGAAAATATGACAACCATTTTACCACCATGCCCAATTTCATTTCCCCAACAACCACACATTGTTTCCTCAAACACAACGCCTAAAAATTTGCCTTAAATCTGAAGAATTTTGTAAATTTCTAGCATACTTGGCTAACATTTATCTTCATTCTAATGTTCAAACATAACCCTAATGAAAAATGAAAGATTCTGTTGAGAGCTTGGATTTAAAACTCAGTTTATCCGATGGTCAAGCACTAAGGCCTTAAAGACCAGCTCCAATGAAAATGGTGTCTTTAACATGTTAAAAAGCATTCATCCCATGATGGAAGACATGTATAAAGAAAATGATACTTAAATGTGCCTATCTGAATATTTTTTGCAGTTAATTCATAGTGAACCAGTAACAGACAAAAACACGCTGCATGACAAGGCCTGTATTTGTACTAACAAACGACAATGAGAAGGCAAGGAACTCCCTGCTACGTTCCATTGTGATGCATCCAGTCGCATCTTGAAGGAGATCCAATACGCCTTGGTAGTCTTGGTCCGAGCTGGCATGGTGCTCACAACTTTATTTGTGTTAAATGTTTGTAAAGTTTAAGTGCAAGAGACTTGTATCGTTGTCGGCAGGATTTGAACCTACGCGGGGAGACCCCAATGGATTTCTAGTCCATCGCCTTACCCACTCGGCCACAACAACACACGAAACTATACAGCGTTTGGTTTCTTCACTGCCATTGGATTCTGTCATAGGCGGAAATTCTTTTCCAAGCTGACTACAGAAAAATACAATTCCTGTCTTAGCAGATATCACTGGGATGTATTTCCTGGCAATTAAAACAAGGGATCATTTCAAAAAAGGAAAATATGACAACCATTTTACCACCATGCCCAATTTCATTTCCCCAACAACCACACATTGTTTCCTCAAACACAACGCCTCAAAATTTGCCTTAAATCTCAAGAATCTTGTAAATTTCTAGCATACTTGGCTAACATTTATCTTCATTTTAATGTTCAAACATAACCCTAATGAAAAATGAAAGATTCCGTTGAGAGCTTGGATTTAAAACTCAGTTTATCCGATGGTCATGCACTAAGGCCTTAAAGACCAGCTCCAATGAAAATGGTGTCTTTAACACGTTAAAAAGCATTCATCCAAAGATGGAAGACATGTATAAAGTAAATGATACTTAAATGTGCCTATCTGAATATTTTTTGTAGTTAATTCATAGTGAACCAGTAACAGACAAAAACACGCTGCATGACAAGGCCTGTACTTGTACTAACAAACAACAATGAGCAGGCAAGAAGCTCCCTGCTACGTTCCATTGTGATGCATCCAGTCGCATCTTGAAGGAGATCCAATACGCCTTGGTAGTCTTGGTCCGAGCTGGCATGGTGCTCACAACTTTATTTGTGTTAAATGTTTGTAAAGTTTAAGTGCAAGAGACTTGTATCGTTGTCGGCAGGATTTGAACCTACGCGGGGAGACCCCAATGGATTTCAAGTCCATCGCCTTAACCACTCGGCCACAACAACACACGAAACTATACAGCGTTTGGTTCCTTCACTGCCAATGGATTCTGTCGTAGGCGGAAATTAGAGCTTGGATTTAAGCTTGGATTTAAAACTCAGTTTTTCCGATGGTCATGCACTAAGGCCTTAAAGACCAACTCCAATGAAAATGGTGTCTTTAACATGTTAAAAAGCATTCATCCAATGATGGAGGACATGTATAAAGAAAATGATACTTAAATGTGCCTATCTGAATATTTTTTGTAGTTAATTCATAGTGAATCCGGTAACAGACAAAAACACGCTGCATGACAAGGCCTGTACTTGTACTAACAAACGACAATGAGAAGGCAAGAAGCTCCCTGCTACGTTCCATTGTGATGCATCCAGTCGCATCTTGAAGGAGATCCAATACGCCTTGGTAGTCTTGGTCCGAGCTGGCATGGTGCTCACAACTTTATTTGTGTTAAATGTTTGTAAAGTTTAAGTGCAAGGGACTTGTATCGTTGTCGGCAGGATTTGAACCTACGCGGGGAGACCCCAATGGCTTTCTAGTCCATCGCTTTAACCACTCGGCCACAACAACACACGAAACTATACAGCGTTTGGTTCTTTCACTTCCAATGGATTCTGTCGTAGGCTGAAATTAGAGCTTGGATTTAAGCTTGGATTTAAAACTCAGTTTATCCGATGGTCATGCACTAAGGCCTTAAAGACCAACTCCAATGAAAATGGTGTCTTTAACATGTTAAAAAGCATTCATCCCATGATGGAAGACATATATAAAGAAAATGATACTTAAATGTGCCTATCTGAATATTTTTTGTAGTTAATTCATAGTGAATCCGGTAACAGACAAAAACACGCTGCATGACAAAGCCTGTACTTGTACTAACAAACAACAATGAGAAGGCAAGAAGCTCCCTGCTACGTTCCATTGTGATGCATCCAGTCGCATCTTGAAGGAGATCCAATACGCCTTGGTAGTCTTGGTCCGGGCTGGCATGGTGCTCACAACTTTATTTGTGTTAAATGTTTGTAAAGTTTAAGTGCAAGAGACTTGTATCGTTGTCGGCAGGATTTGAACCTACGCGGGGAGACCCCAATGGATTTCAAGTCCATCGCCTTAACCACTCGGCCACAACAACACACGAAACTATACAGCGTTTGGTTCCTTCACTGCCAATGGATTCTGTCGTAGGCGGAAATTAGAGCTTGGATTTAAGCTTGGATTTAAAACTCAGTTTTTCTGATGGTCATGCACTAAGGCCTTAAAGACCAACTCCACTGAAAATGGTGTCTTTAACATGTTAAAAAGCATTCATCCAATGATGGAGGACATGTATAAAGAAAATGATACTTAAATGTGCCTATCTGAATATTTTTTGTAGTTAATTCATAGTGAACCAGTAACAGACAAAAACACGCTGCATGACAAGGCCTGTACTTGTACTAACAAACGACAATGAGAAGGCAAGAAGCTCCCTGCTACGTTCCATTGTGATGCATCCAGTCGCATCTTGAAGGAGATCCAATACGCCTTGGTAGTCTTGGTCCGGGCTGGCATGGTGCTCACAACTTTATTTGTGTTAAATGTTTGTAAAGTTTAAGTGCAAGAGACTTGTATCGTTGTCGGCAGGATTTGAACCTACGCGGGGAGACCCCAATGGATTTCAAGTCCATCGCCTTAACCACTCGGCCACAACAACACACGAAACTATACAGCGTTTGGTTCCTTCACTGCCAATGGATTCTGTCGTAGGCGGAAATTAGAGCTTGGATTTAAGCTTGGATTTAAAACTCAGTTTTTCTGATGGTCATGCACTAAGGCCTTAAAGACCAACTCCACTGAAAATGGTGTCTTTAACATGTTAAAAAGCATTCATCCAATGATGGAGGACATGTATAAAGAAAATGATACTTAAATGTGCCTATCTGAATATTTTTTGTAGTTAATTCATAGTGAACCAGTAACAGACAAAAACACGCTGCATGACAAGGCCTGTACTTGTACTAACAAACGACAATGAGAAGGCAAGAAGCTCCCTGCTACGTTCCATTGTGATGCATCCAGTCGCATCTTGAAGGAGATCCAATACGCCTTGGTAGTCTTGGTCCGAGCTGGCATGGTGCTCACAACTTTGTGTTAAATGTTTGTAAAGTTTAAGTGCAAGAGACTTGTATCGTTGTCGGCAGGATTTGAACCTACGCGGGGAGACCCCAATGGATTTCAAGTCCATCGCCTTAACCACTCGGCCACAACAACACAGGAAACTATACAGCGTTTGGTTGCTTCACTGCAATTGGATTCTGTCATAGGCGGAAATTCATTTCCAAGTTGACTACAGAAAAATACAATTCCTGTTTTAGCAAAAATCATTGGGATAAATTTGCTGGCAATTAAAACAAGAGATCATTTCAAAAAAGGAAAATATGACAACCATTTTACCACCATGCCCAATTTCATTTCCCCAACAACCACACATTGTTTCCTCAAACACAACGCCTAAAAATTTGCCTTAAATCTGAAGAATTTTGTAAATTTCTAGCATACTTGGCTAACATTTATCTTCATTCTAATGTTCAAACATAACCCTAATGAAAAATGAAAGATTCTGTTGAGAGCTTGGATTTAAAACTCAGTTTATCCGATGGTCAAGCACTAAGGCCTTAAAGACCAGCTCCAATGAAAATGGTGTCTTTAACACGTTAAAAAGCATTCATCCAATGATGGAGGACATGTATAAAGAAAATGATACTTAAATGTGCCTATCTGAATATTTTTTGTAGTTAATTCATAGTGAACCAGTAACAGACAAAAACACGCTGCATGACAAGGCCTGTACTTGTACTAACAAACGACAATGAGAAGGCAAGAAGCTCCCTGCTACGTTCCATTGTGATGCATCCAGTCGCATCTTGAAGGAGATCCAATACGCCTTGGTAGTCTTGGTCCGAGCTGGCATGGTGCTCACAACTTTATTTGTGTTAAATGTTTGTAAAGTTTAAGTGCAAGGGACTTGTATCGTTGTCGGCAGGATTTTAACCTACGCGGGGAGACCCCAATGGCTTTCTAGTCCATCGCCTTAACCACTCGGCCACAACAACACACGAAACTATACAGCGTTTGGTTTCTTCACTGCCATTGGATTCTGTCATAGGCGGAAATTCTTTTCCAAGCTGACTACAGAAAAATACAATTCCTGTCTTAGCAGATATCACTGGGATGTATTTCCTGGCAATTAAAACAAGGGATCATTTCAAAAAAGGAAAATATGACAACCATTTTACCACCATGCCCAATTTCATTTCCCCAACAACCACACATTGTTTCCTCAAACACAACGCCTCAAAATTTGCCTTAAATCTCAAGAATCTTGTAAATTTCTAGCATACTTGGCTAACATTTATCTTCATTTTAATGTTCAAACATAACCCTAATGAAAAATGAAAGATTCCGTTGAGAGCTTGGATTTAAAACTCAGTTTATCCGATGGTCAAGCACTAAGGCCTTAAAGACCAGCTCCAATGAAAATGGTGTCTTTAACACGTTAAAAAGCATTCATCCAAAGATGGAAGACATGTATAAATTAAATGATACTTAAATGTGCCTATCTGAATATTTTTTGTAGTTAATTCATAGTGAACCAGTAACAGACAAAAACACGCTGCATGACAAGGCCTGTACTTGTACTAACAAACGACAATGAGCAGGCAAGAAGCTCCCTGCTACGTTCCATTGTGATGCATCCAGTCGCATCTTGAAGGAGATCCAATACGCCTTGGTAGTCTTGGTCCGAGCTCACAACTTTATTTGTGTTAAATGTTTGTAAAGTTTAAGTGCAAGAGACTTGTATCGTTGTCGGCAGGATTTGAACCTATGCGGGGAGACCGCAATGGATTTCAAGTCCATCGCCTTAACCACTCGGCCACAACAACACACGAAACTATACAGCGTTTGGTTCCTTCACTGCCAATGGATTCTGTCGTAGGCTGAAATTAGAGCTTGGATTTAAGCTTGGATTTAAAACTCAGTTTATCCGATGGTCATGCACTAAGGCCTTAAAGACCAACTCCAATGAAAATGGTGTCTTTAACATGTTAAAAAGCATTCATCCCATGATGGAAGACATGTATAAAGAAAATGATACTTAAATGTGCCTATCTGAATATTTTTTTTGTAGTTAATTCATAGTGACCCAGTAACAGACAAAAACACGCTGCATGACAAGGCCTGTACTTGTACTAACAAACGACAATGAGAAGGCAAGAAGCTCCCTGCTACGTTCCATTGTGATGCATCCAGTCGCATCTTGAAGGAGATCCAATACGCCTTGGTAGTCTTGGTCCGAGCTGGCATGGTGCTCACAACTTTATTTGTGTTAAATGTTTGTAAAGTTTAAGTGCAAGAGACTTGTATCGTTGTCGGCAGGATTTGAACCTACGCGGGGAGACCCCAATGGATTTCAAGTCCATCGCCTTAACCACTCGGCCACAACAACACACGAAACTATACAGCGTTTGGTTCCTTCACTGCCAATGGATTCTGTCGTAGGCTGAAATTAGAGCTTGGATTTAAGCTTGGATTTAAAACTCAGTTTATCCGATGGTCATGCACTATGGCCTTAAAGACCAACTCCAATGAAAATGGTGTCTTTAACATGTTAAAAAGCATTCATCCCATGATGGAAGACATATATAAAGAAAATGATACTTAAATGTGCCTATCTGAATATTTTTTGTAGTTAATTCATAGTGAACCAGTAACAGACAAAAACACGCTGCATGACAAAGCCTGTACTTGTACTAACAAACGACCATGAGAAGGCAAGAAGCTCCCTGCTACGTTCCATTGTGATGCATCCAGTCGCATCTTGAAGGAGATCCAATACGCCTTGGTGGTCTTTGTCCGAAATGGCATGGTGCTCACAACTTTATTTGTGTTAAATGTTTGTAAAGTTTAAGTGCAAGAGACTTGTATCGTTGTCGGCAGGATTTGAACCTACGCGGAGACCCCAATGGATTTCTAGTCCATCGCCTTAACCACTCGGCCACAACAACACACGAACCTATACACCGTTTGGTTGCTTCACTGCCATTGGATTCTGTCATAGGCGGAAATTCATTTCCAAGCTGACTACAGAAAAATACAATTCCTGTTTTAGCAAAAATCATTGGGATAAATTTGCTGGCAATTAAAACAAGGGATCATTTCAAAAAAGGAAAATATGACAACCATTTTACCACCATGCCCAATTTCATTTCCCCAACAACCACACATTGTTTCCTCAAACACAACGCCTAAAAATTTGCCTTAAATCTGAAGAATTTTGTAAATTTCTAGCATACTTGGCTAACATTTATCTTCATTCTAATGTTCAAACATAACCCTAATGAAAAATGAAAGATTCTGTTGAGAGCTTGGATTTAAAACTCAGTTTATCCGATGGTCAAGCACTAAGGCCTTAAAGACCAGCTCCAATGAAAATGGTGTCTTTAACACGTTAAAAAGCATTCATCCAATGATGGAGGACATGTATAAAGAAAATGATACTTAAATGTGCCTATCTGAATATTTTTTGTAGTTAATTCATAGTGAACCAGTAACAGACAAAAACACGCTGCATGACAAAGCCTGTACTTGTACTAACAAACAACAATGAGAAGGCAAGAAGCTCCCTGCTACGTTCCATTGTGATGCATCCAGTCGCATCTTGAAGGAGATCCAATACGCCTTGGTAGTCTTGGTCCGAGCTGGCATGGTGCTCACAACTTTATTTGTGTTAAATGTTTGTAAAGTTTAAGTGCAAGAGACTTGTATCGTTGTCGGCAGGATTTGAACCTATGCGGGGAGACCGCAATGGAATTCAAGTCCATCGCCTTAACCACTCGGCCACAACAACACACGAAACTATACAGCGTTTGGTTCCTTCACTGCCAATGGATTCTGTCGTAGGCTGAAATTAGAGCTTGGATTTAAGCTTGGATTTAAAACTCAGTTTATCCGATGGTCATGCACTAAGGCCTTAAAGACCAACTCCAATGAAAATGGTGTCTTTAACATGTTAAAAAGCATTCATCCCATGATGGAAGACATATATAAAGAAAATGATACTTAAATGTGCCTATCTGAATATTTTTTGTAGTTAATTCATAGTGACCCAGTAACAGACAAAATTACGCTGCATGACAAGGCCTGTACTTGTACTAACAAACGACAATGAGAAGGCAAGAAGCTCCCTGCTACGTTCCATTGTGATGCATCCAGTCGCATCTTGAAGGAGATCCAATACGCCTTGGTGGTCTTTGTCCGAAATGGCATGGTGCTCACAACTTTATTTGTGTTAAATGTTTGTAAAGTTTAAGTGCAAGGGACTTGTATCGTTGTCGGCAGGATTTGAGCCTACGCGGGGAGACCCCAATGGATTTCTAGTCCATCGCCTTAACCACTCGGCCACAACAACACACGAAACTATACAGCGTTTGGTTCCTTCACTGCCAATGGATTCTGTCGTAGGCTGAAATTAGAGCTTGGATTTAAGCTTGGATTTAAAACTCAGTTTATCCGATGGTCATGCACTAAGGCCTTAAAGACCAACTACAATGAAAATGGTGTCTTTAACATGTTAAAAAGCATTCATCCCATGATGGAAGACATATATAAAGAAAATGATACTTAAATGTGCCTATCTGAATATTTTTTGTAGTTAATTCATAGTGAACCAGTAACAGACAAAAACACGCTGCATGACAAAGCCTGTACTTGTACTTACAAACGACAATGAGAAGGCAAGAAGCTCCCTGCTACGTTCCATTGTGATGCATCCAGTCGCATCTTGAAGGAGATCCAATACGCCTTGGTGGTCTTTGTCCGAGCTGGCATGGTGCTCACAACTTTGTGTTAAATGTTTGTAAAGTTTAAGTGCAAGAGACTTGTATCGTTGTCGGCAGGATTTGAACCTACGCGGGGAGACCCCAATGGATTTCAAGTCCATCGCCTTAACCACTCGGCCACAACAACACACGAAACTATACAGCGTTTGGTTCCTTCACTGCCAATGGATTCTGTCGTAGGCGGAAATTAGAGCTTGGATTTAAGCTTGGATTTAAAACTCAGTTTTTCCGATGGTCATGCACTAAGGCCTTAAAGACCAACTACAATGAAAATGGTGTCTTTAACATGTTAAAAAGCATTCATCCAATGATGGAGGACATGTATAAAGAAAATGATACTTAAATGTGCCTATCTGAATATTTTTTGTAGTTAATTCATAGTGAATCCGGTAACAGACAAAAACACGCTGCATGACAAAGCCTGTACTTGTACTAACAAACAACAATGAGAAGGCAAGAAGCTCCCTGCTACGTTCCATTGTGATGCATCCAGTCGCATCTTGAAGGAGATCCAATACGCCTAGGTGGTCTTTGTCCGAGCTGGCATGGTGCTCACAACTTTATTTGTGTTAAATGTTTGTAAAGTTTAAGTGCAAGGGACTTGTATCGTTGTCGGCAGGATTTGAACCTACGCGGGGAGACCCCAATGGCTTTCTAGTCCATCGCTTTAACCACTCGGCCACAACAACACACGAAACTATACAGCGTTTGGTTCCTTCACTTCCAATGGATTCTGTCGTAGGCTGAAATTAGAGCTTGGATTTAAGCTTGGATTTAAAACTCAGTTTA
>NC_136239.1:4650000-4655000 GCF_053564925.1 Oryzias latipes
TGCAAGAGACTTGTATCGTTGTCGGCAGGATTTGAACCTACGCGGGGAGACCCCAATGGATTTCTAGTCCATCGCCTTAACCACTCGGCCACAACAACACACGAAACTATACAGCGTTTGGTTCTTTCACTGCCAATGGATTCTGTCGTAGGCTGAAATTAGAGCTTGGATTTAAGCTTGGATTTAAAACTCAGTTTTTCCGATGGTCATGCACTAAGGCCTTAAAGACCAACTCCAATGAAAATGGTGTCTTTAACATGTTAAAAAGCATTCTTCCCATGATGGAAGACATGTATAAAGAAAATGATACTTAAATGTGCCTATCTGAATATTTTTTGTAGTTAATTCATAGTGAATCCGGTAACAGACAAAAACACGCTGCATGACAAGGCCTGTACTTGTACTAACAAACGACAATGAGAAGGCAAGAAGCTCCCTGCTACGTTCCATTGTGATGCATCCAGTCGCATCTTGAAGGAGATCCAATACGCCTTGGTAGTCTTGGTCCGAGCTGGCATGGTGCTCACAACTTTATTTGTGTTAAATGTTTGTAAAGTTTAAGTGTAAGAGACTTGTATCGTTGTCAGCAGGATTTGAACCTACGCGGGGAGACCCCAATGGATTTCTAGTCCATCGCCTTAACCACTCGGCCACAACAACACACGAACCTATACAGCGTTTGGTTGCTTCACTGCCATTGGATTCTGTCATAGGCGGAAATTCATTTCCAAGCTGACTACTGAAAAATACAATTCCTGTTTTAGCAAAAATCATTGGGATAAATTTGCTGGCAATTAAAACAAGGGATCATTTCAAAAAAGGAAAATATGACAACCATTTTACCACCATGCCCAATTTCATTTCCCCAACAACCACACATTGTTTCCTCAAACACAACGCCTAAAAATTTGCCTTAAATCTAAAGAATTTTGTAAATTTCTAGCATACTTGGCTAACATTTATCTTCATTCTAATGTTCAAACATAACCCTAATGAAAAATGAAAGATTCTGTTGAGAGCTTGGATTTAAAACTCAGTTTATCCGATGGTCAAGCACTAAGGCCTTAAAGACCAGCTCCAATGAAAATGGTGTCTTTAACACGTTAAAAAGCATTCATCCAAAGATGGAAGACATGTATAAAGAAAATGATACTTAAATGTGCCTATCTGAATATTTTTTGTAGTTAATTCATAGTGAACCAGTAACAGATCAAAACACGCTGCATGACAAAGCCTGTACTTGTACTAACAAACGACAATGAGAAGGCAAGAAGCTCCCTGCTACGTTCCATTGTGATGCATCCAGTCGCATCTTGAAGGAGATCCAATACGCCTTGGTAGTCTTGGTCCGAGCTGGCATGGTGCTCACAACTTTATATGTGTTAAATGTTTGTAAAGTTTAAGTGCAAGAGACTTGTATCGTTGTCGGCAGGATTGGAACCTACGCGGGGAGACCCCAATGGATTTCTAGTCCATCGCCTTAACCACTCGGCCACAACAACACACAAAACTACACTGCGTTTGGTTGCTTCACTGCCAATGGATTCTGTCGTAGGCGGAAATTAGAGCTTGGATTTAAGCTTGGATTTAAAACTCAGTTTATCCGATGGTCATGCACTAAGGCCTTAAAGACCAGCTCCAATGAAAATGGTGTCTTTAACACGTTAAAAAGCATTCATCCAATGATGGAGGACATGTATAAAGAAAATGATACTTAAATGTGCCCATCTGAATATTTTTTGTAGTTAATTCATAGTGAACCAGTAACAGACAAAAACACGCTGCATGACAAGGCCTGTACTTGTACTAACAAAAGACAATGAGAAGGCAAGAAGCTCCCTGCTACGTTCCATTGTGATGCATCCAGTCGCATCTTGAAGGAGATCCAATACGCCTTGGTAGTCTTGGTCCGAGCTGGCATGGTGCTCACAACTTTATTTGTGTTAAATGTTTGTAAAGTTTAAGTGCAAGAGACTTGTATCGTTGTCAGCAGGATTTGAACCTACGCGGGGAGACCCCAATGGATTTCTAGTCCATCGCCTAAACCACTCGGCCTCAACAACACACGATACTATACAGCGTTTGGTTCTTTCACTGCCAATGGATTCTGTCGTAGGCGGAAATTAGAGCTTGGATTTAAGCTTGGATTTAAAGGGTTAGGGTTACAGCGTTTGGTTCCTTCACTTCCAATGGATTCTGTCGTAGGCTGAAATTAGAGCTTGGATTTAAGCTTGGATTTAAAACTCAGTTTATCCGATGGTCATGCACTAAGGCCTTAAAGACCAACTCCAATGAAAATGGTGTCTTTAACATGTTAAAAAGCATTCATCCCATGATGGAAGACATATATAAAGAAAATGATACTTAAAGGTGCCTATCTGAATATTTTTTGTAGTTAATTCATAGTGAACCAGTAACAGACAAAAACACGCTGCATGACAAAGCCTGTACTTGTACTAACAAACAACAATGAGAAGGCAAGAAGCTCCCTGCTACGTTCCATTGTGATGCATCCAGTCGCATCTTGAAGGAGATCCAATACGCCTTGGTAGTCTTGGTCCGAGCTGGCATGGTGCTCACAACTTTATTTGTGTTAAATGTTTGTAAAGTTTAAGTGCAAGAGACTTGTATCGTTGTCGGCAGGATTTGAACCTACGCGGGGAGACCCCAATGGATTTCAAGTCCATCGCCTTAACCACTCGGCCACAACAACACACAAAACTATACAGCGTTTGGTTCCTTCACTGCCAATGGATTCTGTCGTAGGCGGAAATTAGAGCTTGGATTTAAGCTTGGATTTAAAACTCAGTTTTTCTGATGGTCATGCACTAAGGCCTTAAAGACCAACTCCACTGAAAATGGTGTCTTTAACATGTTAAAAAGCATTTTTCCCATGATGGAAGACATGTATAAAGAAAATGATACTTAAATGTGCCTATCTGAATATTTTTTGTAGTTAATTCATAGTGAACCAGTAACAGACAAAACCACGCTGCATGACAAAGCCTGTACTTTTAATTTCAAACGACAATGAGAAGGCAAGAAGCTCCCTGCTACGTTCCATTGTGATGCATCCAGTCGCATCTTGAAGGAGATCCAATACGCCTTGGTAGTCTTGGTCCGAGCTGGCATGGTGCTCACAACTTTATTTGTGTTAAATGTTTGTAAAGTTTAAGTGCAAGAGACTTGTATCGTTGTCGGCAGGATTTGAACCTACGCGGGGAGACCCCAATGGATTTCTAGTCCATCGCCTTAACCACTCGGCCACAACAACACACGAAACTATACAGCGTTTGGTTGCTTCACTGCCATTGGATTCTGTCATAGGCGGAAATTCATTTCCAAGCTGACTACTGAAAAATACAATTCCTGTTTTAGCAAAAATCATTGGGATAAATTTGCTGGCAATTAAAACAAGGGATCATTTCAAAAAAGGAAAATATGACAACCATTTTACCACCATGCCCAATTTCATTTCCCCAACAACCACACATTGTTTCCTCAAACACAACGCCTAAAAATTTGCCTTAAATCTAAAGAATTTTGTAAATTTCTAGCATACTTGGCTAACATTTATCTTCATTCTAATGTTCAAACATAACCCTAATGAAAAATGAAAGATTCTGTTGAGAGCTTGGATTTAAAACTCAGTTTATCCGATGGTCAAGCACTAAGGCCTTAAAGACCAGCTCCAATGAAAATGGTGTCTTTAACACGTTAAAAAGCATTCATCCAATGATGGAGGACATGTATAAAGAAAATGATACTTAAATGTGCCTATCTGAATATTTTTTGTAGTTAATTCATAGTGAACCAGTAACAGACAAAAACACGCTGCATGACAAGGCCTGTACTTGTACTAACAAACGACAATGAGCAGGCAAGAAGCTCCTTGCTACGTTCCATTGTGATGCATCCAGTCGCATCTTGAAGGAGATCCAATACGCCTTGGTAGTCTTGGTCCGAGCTGGCATGGTGCTCACAACTTTATTTGTGTTAAATGTTTGTAAAGTTTAAGTGCAAGAGACTTGTATCGTTGTCGGCAGGATTTGAACCTACACGGGGAGACCCCAATGGATTTCTAGTCCATCGCCTTAACCACTCGGCCACAACAACACACGATACTATACAGCGTTTGGTTCTTTCACTGCCAATGGATTCTGTCGTAGGCTGAAATTAGAGCTTGGATTTAAGCTTGGATTTAAAACTCAGTTTTTCCGATGGTCATGCACTAAGGCCTTAAAGACCAACTCCAATGAAAATGGTGTCTTTAACATGTTAAAAAGCATTCTTCCCATGATGGAAGACATGTATAAAGAAAATGATACTTAAATGTGCCTATCTGAATATTTTTTGTAGTTAATTCATAGTGAATCCGGTAACAGACAAAAACACGCTGCATGACAAAGCCTGTACTTGTACTAACAAACGACAATGAGAAGGCAAGAAGCTCCCTGCTACGTTCCATTGTGATGCATCCAGTCGCATCTTGAAGGAGATCCAATACGCCTTGGTAGTCTTGGTCCGAGCTGGCATGGTGCTCACAACTTTATTTGTGTTAAATGTTTGTAAAGTTTGAGTGTAAGAGACTTGTATCGTTGTCAGCAGGATTTGAACCTACGCGGGGAGACCCCAATGGATTTCTAGTCCATCGCCTTAACCACTCGGCCACAACAACACACGAACCTATACAGCGTTTGGTTGCTTCACTGCCATTGGATTCTGTCATAGGCGGAAATTCATTTCCAAGCTGACTACTGAAAAATACAATTCCTGTTTTAGCAAAAATCATTGGGATAAATTTGCTGGCAATTAAAACAAGGGATCATTTCAAAAAAGGAAAATATGACAACCATTTTACCACCATGCCCAATTTCATTTCCCTAACAACCACACATTGTTTCCTCAAACACAACGCCTAAAAATTTGCCTTAAATCTAAAGAATTTTGTAAATTTCTAGCATACTTGGCTAACATTTATCTTCATTCTAATGTTCAAA
>NC_136239.1:4665000-4672500 GCF_053564925.1 Oryzias latipes
CTCGGCCACAACAACACACGAACCTATACAGCGTTTGGTTGCTTCACTGCCATTGGATTCTGTCATAGGCGGAAATTCATTTCCAAGCTGACTACAGAAAAATACAATTCCTGTTTTAGCAAAAATCATTGGGATAAATTTGCTGGCAATTAAAACAAGGGATCATTTCAAAAAAGGAAAATATGACAACCATTTTACCACCATGCCCAATTTCATTTCCCCAACAACCACACATTGTTTCCTCAAACACAACGCCTCAAAATTTGCCTTAAATCTCAAGAATCTTGTAAATTTCTAGCATACTTGGCTAACATTTATCTTCATTCTAATGTTCAAACATAACCCTAATGAAAAATGAAAGATTCTGTTGAGAGCTTGGATTTAAAACTCAGTTTATCCGATGGTCAAGCACTAAGGCCTTAAAGACCAATTCCAATGAAAATGGTGTCTTTAACACGTTAAAAAGCATTCATCCAATGATGGAGGACATGTATAAAGAAAATGATACTTAAATGTGCCTATCTGAATATTTTTTGTAGTTAATTCATAGTGAACCAGTAACAGACAAAAACACGCTGCATGACAAAGCCTGTACTTGTACTAACAAACAACAATGAGAAGGCAAGAAGCTCCCTGCTACGTTCCATTGTGATGCATCCAGTCGCATCTTGAAGGAGATCCAATACGCCTTGGTAGTCTTGGTCCGAGCTGGCATGGTGCTCACAACTTTATTTGTGTTAAATGTTTGTAAAGTTTAAGTGCAAGAGACTTGTATCGTTGTCGGCAGGATTTGAACCTACGCGGGGAGACCCCAATGGATTTTAAGTCCATCGCCTTAACCACTCGGCCACAACAACACACGAAACTATACAGCGTTTGGTTCCTTCACTGCCAATGGATTCTGTCGTAGACGGAAATTAGAGCTTGGATTTAAGCTTGGATTTAAAACTCAGTTTTTCCGATGGTCATACACTAAGGCCTTAAAGACCTACTCCAATGAAAATGGTGTCTTTAACATGTTAAAAAGCATTCATCCCATGATGGAAGACATATATAAAGAAAATGATACTTAAATGTGCCTATCTGAATATTTTTTGTAGTAAATTCATAGTGAACCAGTAACAGACAAAAACACTCTGCATGACAAAGCCTGTACTTGTACTAACAAACGACAATGAGAAGGTAAGAAGCTCCCTGCTAGGTTGCATTGTGATGCATCCAGTCGCATCTTGAAGGAGATCCAATACGCCTTGGTAGTCTTGGTCCGAGCTGGCATGGTGCTCACAACTTTATTTGTGTTAAATGTTTGTAAAGTTTAAGTGCAAGAGACTTGTATCGTTGTCGGCAGGATTTGAACCTACGCGGGGAGACCCCAATGGATTTCTAGTCCATCGCCTTAACCACTCGGCCACAACAACACACGAAACTATACAGCGTTTGGTTGCTTCACTGCCAATGGATTCTGTCGTAGGCGGAAATTAGAGCTTGGATTTAAGCTTGGATTTAAAACTCAGTTTTTCCGATGGTCATGCACTAAGGCCTTAAAGACCAACTCCAATGAAAATGGTGTCTTTAACATGTTAAAAAGCATTCATCCCATGATGGAAGACATATATAAAGAAAATGATACTTAAATGTGCCTATCTGAATATTTTTTGTAGTAAATTCATAGTGAACCAGTAACAGACAAAAACACTCTGCATGACAAAGCCTGTACTTGTACTAACAAACGACAATGAGAAGGCAAGAAGCTCCCTGCTACGTTCCATTGTGATGCATCCAGTCACATCTTGAAGGAGATCCAATACGCCTTGGTAGTCTTGGTCCGAGCTGGCATGGTGCTCACAACTTTATTTGTGTTAAATGTTTGTAAAGTTTAAGTGCAAGAGACTTGTATCGTTGTCGGCAGGATTTGAACCTACGCGGGGAGACCCCAATGGATTTCAAGTCCATCGCCTTAACCACTCGGCCACAACAACACACGATACTATACAGCGTTTGGTTGCTTCACTGCCAATGGATTCTGTCGTAGGCGGAAATTAGAGCTTGGATTTAAGCTTGGATTTAAAACTCAGTTTATCCGATGGTCATGCACTAAGGCCTTAAAGACCAACTCCAATGAAAATGGTGTCTTTAACAGGTTAAAAAGCATTCATCCCATGATGGAAGACATGTATAAAGAAAATGATACTTAAATGTGCCTATCTGAATATTTTTTGTAGTTAATTCATAGTGAACCAGTAACAGACAAAAACACGCTGCATGACAAAGCCTGTACTTTTACTTTCAAACGACAATGAGAAGGCAAGAAGCTCCCTGCTACGTTCCATTGTGATGCATCCAATCGCATCTTGAAGGAGATCCAATACGCCTTGGTAGTCTTGGTCCGAGCTGGCATGGTGCTCACAACTTTATTTGTGTTAAATGTTTGTATAGTTCAAGTGCAAGAGACTTGTATCGTTGTCGGCAGGATTTGAACCTACGCGGGGAGAGCCCAATGGATTTCTAGTCCATCGCCTTAACCACTCGGCCACAACAACACATGAAACTATACAGCGTTTGGTTGCTTCACTGCCATTGGATTCTGTCATAGGCGGAAATTCTTTTCCAAGCTGACTACAGAAAAATACAATTCCTGTCTTAGCAGATATCACTGGGATGCATTTCCTGGCAATTAAAACAAGGGATCATTTCAAAAAAGGAAAATATGACAACCATTTTACCACCATGCCCAATTTCATTTCCCCAACAACCACACAATGTTTCCTCAAACACAACGCCTCAAAATTTGCCTTAAATCTCAAGAATTTTTTAAAAATCTAGCATACTTGGCTAACATTTATCTTCATTCTAATGTTCAAACATAACCCTAATGAAAAATGAAAGATTCCGTTGAGAGCTTGGATTTAAAACTCAGTTTATCCGATGGTCATGCACTAAGGCCTTAAAGACCAACTCCAATGAAAATGGTGTCTTTAACAGGTTAAAAAGCATTCATCCCATGATGGAAGACATGTATAAAGAAAATGATACTTAAATGGGCCTATCTGAATATTTTTTGTAGTTAATTCATAGTGAACCAGTAACAGACAAAAACACGCTGCATGACAAAGCCTGTACTTGTACTAACAAACGACAATGAGAAGGCAAGAAGCTCCCTGCTACGTTCCATTGTGATGCATCCAGTCGCATTTTGAAGGAGATCCAATATGCCTTGGTAGTCTTGGTCCGAGCTGGCATGGTGCTCACAACTTTATTTGTGTTAAATGTTTGTAAAGTTCAAGTGCAAGAGACTTGTATCGTTGTCGGCATGATTTGAACCTAGGCGGGGAGACCCCAATAGATTTCTAGTCCATCGCCTTAACCACTCGGCCACATCAACACACGAAACTATACAGCGTTTGGTTGCTTCACTGCCATTGGATTCTGTCGTAGGCGGAAATTAGAGCTTGGATTTAAGCTTGGATTTAAAACTCAGTTTATCCGATGGTCATGCACTAAGGCCTTAAAGACCAACTCCAATGAAAATGGTGTCTTTAACAGGTTAAAAAGCATTCATCCCATGATGGAAGACATGTATACAGAAAATGATACTTAAATGTGCCTATCTGAATATTTTTTGTAGTTAATTCATAGTGAACCAGTAACAGACAAAAACACGCTGCATGACAAAGCCTGTACTTTTACTTTCAAACGACAATGAGAAGGCAAGAAGCTCCCTGCTACGTTCCATTGTGATGCATCCAGTCGCATCTTGAAGGAGATCCAATACGCCTTGGTAGTCTTGGTCCGAGCTGGCATGGTGCTCACAACTTTATTTGTGTTAAATGTTTGTAAAGTTTAAGTGCAAGAGACTTGTATCGTTGTCGGCAGGATTTGAACCTACGCGGGGAGACCCCAATGGATTTCAAGTCCATCGCCTTAACCACTCGGCCACAACAACACACGATACTATACAGCGTTTGGTTCCTTCACTGCCAATGGATTCTGTCGTAGGCGGATATTAGAGCTTGGATTTAAGCTTGGATTTAAAACTCAGTTTATCCGATGGTCATGCACTAAGGCCTTAAAGACCAACTCCAATGAAAATGGTGTCTTTAACATGTTAAAAAGCATTCATCCCATGATGGAAGACATGTATAAAGAAAATGATACTTAAATGTGCCTATCTGAACATTTTTTGTAGTTAATTCATAGTGAACCAGTAACAGACAAAAACACGCTGCATGACAAAGCCTGTACTTTTTACTTTCAAACGACAATGAGAAGGCAAGAAGCTCCCTGCTACGTTCCATTGTGATGCATCCAATCGCATCTTGAAGGAGATCCAATACGCCTTGGTAGTCTTGGTATGAGCTGGCATGGTGCTCACAACTTTATTTGTGTTAAATGTATGTAAAGTTCAAGTGCAAGAGACTTGTATCGTTGTCGGCAGGATTTGAACCTACGCGGGGAGACCCCAATGGATTTCTAGGCCATCGCCTTAACCACTCGGCCACAACAACACACAAAACTACACTGCGTTTGGTTGCTTCACTGCCAATGGATTCTGTCGTAGGCGGAAATTAGAGCTTGGATTTAAGCTTGGATTTAAAACTCAGTTTATCCGATGGTCATGCACTAAGGCCTTAAAGACCAACTCCAATGAAAATGGTGTCTTTAACAGGTTAAAAAGCATTCATCCCATGATGGAAGACATGTATAAAGAAAATGATACTTAAATGTGCCTATCTGAATATTTTTTGTAGTTAATTCATAGTGAACCAGTAACAGACAAAAACACGCTGCATGACAAAGCCTGTACTTTTACTTTCAAACGACAATGAGAAGGCAAGAAGCTCCCTGTTCCATTGTGATGCATCCAATCGCATCTTGAAGGAGATCCAATACGCCTTGGTAGTCTTGGTCCGAGCTGGCATGGTGCTCACAACTTTATTTGTGTTAAATGTTTGTAAAGTTCAAGTGCAAGAGACTTGTATTGTTGTCGGCAGGATTTGAACCTACGCGGGGAGACCCCAATGGATTTCTAGTCCATCGCCTTAACCACTCGGCCACAACAACACATGAAACTATACAGCGTTTGGTTGCTTCACTGCCATTGGATTCTGTCATAGGCGGAAATTCTTTTCCAAGCTGACTACAGAAAAATACAATTCCTGTCTTAGCAGATATCACTGGGATGCATTTCCTGGCAATTAAAACAAGGGATCATTTCAAAAAAGGAAAATATGACAACAATTTTACCACCATGCCCAATTTCATTTCCCCAACAACCACACAATGTTTCCTCAAACACAACGCCTCAAAATTTGCCTTAAATCTCAAGAATTTTTTAAAAATCTAGCATACTTGGCTAACAATTATCTTCATTCTAATGTTCAAACATAACCCTAATGAAAAATGAAAGATTCTGTTGAGAGCTTGGATTTAAAACTCAGTTTATCCGATGGTCAAGCACTAAGGCCTTAAAGACCAGCTCCAATGAAAATGGTGTCTTTAACACGTTAAAAAGCATTCATCCAAAGATGGAAGACATGTATAAAGAAAATGATACTTAAATGTGCCTATCTGAATATTTTTTGTAGTTAATTCATAGTGAACCAGTAACAGATCAAAACACGCTGCATGACAAAGCCTGTACTTGTACTAACAAACGACAATGACAAGGCAAGAAGCTCCCTGCTACGTTCCATTGTGATGCATCCAGTCGCATCTTGAAGGAGATCCAATACGCCTTGGTAGTCTTGGTCCGAGCTGGCATGGTGCTCACAACTTTATATGTGTTAAATGTTTGTAAAGTTTAAGTGCAAGAGACTTGTATCGTTGTCGGCAGGATTTGAACCTACGCGGGGAGACCCCAATGGATTTCTAGTCCATCGCCTTAACCACTCGGCCACAACAACACACAAAACTACACTGCGTTTGGTTGCTTCACTGCCAATGGATTCTGTCGTAGGCGGAAATTAGAGCTTGGATTTAAGCTTGGATTTAAAACTCAGTTTATCCGATGGTCATGCACTAAGGCTTTAAAGACCAACTCCAATGAAAATGGTGTCTTTAACAGGTTAAAAAGCATTTATCCCATGATGGAAGACATGTATAAAGAAAATGATACTTAAATGTGCCTATCTGAATATTTTTTGTAGTTAATTCATAGTGAACCAGTAACAGACAAAAACACGCTGCATGACAAAGCCTGTACTTTTACTTTCAAACGACAATGAGAAGGCAAGAAGCTCCCTGCTACGTTCCATTGTGATGCATCCAATCGCATCTTGAAGGAGATCGAGTACGCCTTTGTAGTCTTGGTCCGAGGTGGCATGGTGCTCACAACTTTATTTGTGTTAAATGTTTGTAAAGTTTAAGTGCAAGAGACTTGTATCGTTGTCGGCAGGATTTGAACCTACGCGGGGAGACCCCAATGGATTTCTAGTCCATCGCCTTAACCACTCGGCCACAACAACACATGAAACTATGCAGCGTTTGGTTCCTTTACTGCCATTGGATTCTGTCGTAGGCGGAAATTAGAGCTTGGATTTAAGCTTGGATTTAAAACTCAGTTTATCCGATGGTCATGCACTAAGGCCTTAAAGACCAACTCCAATGAAAATGGTGTCTTTAACATGTTAAAAAGCATTCATCCCATGATGGAAGACATGTATAAAGAAAATGATACTTAAATGTGCCTATCTGAATATTTTTTGTAGTTAATTCATAGTGAACCAGTAACAGACAAAAACACGCTGCATGACAAAGCCTGTACTTGTACTAACAAACGACAATGAGAAGGCAAGAAGCTCCCTGCTACGTTCCATTGTGATGCATCCAGTCGCATTTTGAAGGAGATCCAATACGCCTTGGTAGTCTTGGTCCGAGCTGGCATGGTGCTCACAACTTTATTTGTGTTAAATGTTTGTAAAGTTCAAGTGCAAGAGACTTGTATCGTTGTCGGCATGATTTGAACCTACGCGGGGAGACCCCAATGGATTTCTAGTCCATCGCCTTAACCACTCGGCCACAACAACACACGAAACTATACAGCGTTTGGTTGCTTCACTGCCATTGGATTCTGTCGTAGGCGGAAATTCTTTTCCAAGCTGACTACAGAAAAATACAATTCCTGTCTTAGCAGATATCACTGGGATGCATTTCCTGGCAATTAAAACAAGGGATCATTTCAAAAAAGGAAAATATGACAACCATTTTACGACCATGCCCAATTTCATTTCCCCAACAACCACACATTGTTTCCTCAAACACAACGCCTCAAAATTTGCCTTAAATCTCAAGAATCTTGTAAATTCTAGCATACTTGGCTAACATTTATCTTCATTCTAATGTTCAAACATAACCCTAATGAAAAATGAAAGATTCTGTTGAGAGCTTGGATTTAAAACTCAGTTTATCCGATGGTCATGCACTAAGGCCTTAAAGACCAACTCCAATGAAAATGGTGTCTTTAACATGTTAAAAAGCATTCATCCCATGATGGAAGACATG
>NC_136239.1:4702500-4712500 GCF_053564925.1 Oryzias latipes
TTCCTCAAACACAACGCCTCAAAATTTGCCTTAAATCTCAAGAATTTTTTAAAAATCTAGCATACTTGGCTAACAATTATCTTCATTCTAATGTTCAAACATAACCCTAATGAAAAATGAAAGATTCTGTTGAGAGCTTGGATTTAAAACTCACTTTATCCGATGGTCAAGCACTAAGGCCTTAAAGACCAGCTCCAATGAAAATGGTGTCTTTAACACGTTAAAAAGCATTCATCCAAAGATGGAAGACATGTATAAAGAAAATGATACTTAAATGTGCCTATCTGAATATTTTTTGTAGTTAATTCATAGTGAACCAGTAACAGATCAAAACACGCTGCATGACAAAGCCTGTACTCGTACTAACAAACGACAATGAGAAGGCAAGAAGCTCCCTGCTACGTTCCATTGTGATGCATCCAGTCGCATCTTGAAGGAGATCCAATACGCCTTGGTAGTCTTGGTCCGAGCTGGCATGGTGCTCACAACTTTATATGTGTTAAATGTTTGTAAAGTTTAAGTGCAAGAGACTTGTATCGTTGTCGGCAGGATTTGAACCTACGCGGGGAGACCCCAATGGTTTTCTAGTCCATCGCCTTAACCACTCGGCCACAACAACACACAAAACTACACTGCGTTTGGTTGCTTCACTGCCAATGGATTCTGTCGTAGGCGGAAATTAGAGCTTGGATTTAAGCTTGGATTTAAAACTCAGTTTATCCGATGGTCATGCACTAAGGCCTTAAAGACCAACTCCAATGAAAATGGTGTCTTTAACAGGTTAAAAAGCATTCATCCCATGATGGAAGACATGTATAAAGAAAATGATACTTAAATGTGCCTATCTGAATATTTTTTGTAGTTAATTCATAGTGAACCAGTAACAGACAAAAACACGCTGCATGACAAAGCCTGTACTTTTACTTTCAAACGACAATGAGAAGGCAAGAAGCTCCCTGCTACGTTCCATTGTGATGCATCCAGTCGCATTTTGAAGGAGATCCAATACGCCTTGGTAGTCTTGGTCCGAGCTGGCATGGTGCTCACAACTTTATTTGTGTTAAATGTTTGTAAAGTTCAAGTGCAAGAGACTTGTATCGTTGTCGGCATGATTTGAACCTACGCGGGGAGACCCCAATGGATTTCTAGTCCATCGCCTTAACCACTCGGCCACAACAACACACGAAACTATACAGCGTTTGGTTGCTTCACTGCCATTGGATTCTGTCGTAGGCGGAAATTAGAGCTTGGATTTAAGCTTGGATTTAAAACTCAGTTTATCCGATGGTCATGCACTAAGGCCTTAAAGATCAACTCGAACAAAAATGGTGTCTTTAACAGGT
Source organism: Oryzias latipes (assembly GCF_053564925.1). NCBI lineage: Eukaryota > Metazoa > Chordata > Actinopteri > Beloniformes > Adrianichthyidae > Oryzias > Oryzias latipes. Next base: position 4,703,844 of record NC_136239.1, read on the forward strand.
TAAAAAGCATTCATCCCATGATGGAAGACATGTATACAGAAAATGATACTTAAATGTGCCTATCTGAATATTTTTTGTAGTTAATTCATAGTGAACCAGTAACAGACAAAAACACGCTGCATGACAAAGCCTGTACTTGTACTAACAAACGACAATGAGAAAGCAAGAAGCTCCCTGCGACGTTCCATTGTGATGCATCCAGTCGCATTTTGAAGGAGATCCAATACGCCTTGGTAGTCTTGGTCCGAGCTGGCATGGTGCTCACAACTTTATTTGTGTTAAATGTTTGTAAAGTTTAAGTGCAAGAGACTTGTGTCGTTGTCGGCAGGATTTGAACCTACGCGGGGAGACCCCAATGGATTTCTAGTCCATCGCCTTAACCACTCGGCCACAACAACACACGAAACTATACAGCGTTTGGTTGCTTCACTGCCATTGGATTCTGTCATAGGCGGAAATTCTTTTCCAAGCTGACTACAGAAAAATACAATTCCTGTCTTAGCAGATATCACTGGGATGCATTTCCTGGCAATTAAAACAAGGGATCATTTCAAAAAAGGAAAATATGACAACCATTTTACCACCATGCCCAATTTCATTTCCCCAACAACCACACATTGTTTCCTCAAACACAACGCCTCAAAATTTGCCTTAAATCTAAAGAATTTTGTAAAAATCTAGCATACTTGGCTAACATTTATCTTCATTCTAATGTTCAAACATAACCCTAATGAAAAATGAAAGATTCTGTTGAGAGCTTGGATTTAAAACTCAGTTTATCCGATGGTCATGCACTAAGGCCTTAAAGACCAACTCCAATGAAAATGGTGTCTTTAACATGTTAAAAAGCATTCATCCCATGATGGAAGACATGTATAAAGAAAATGATACTTAAATGTGCCTATCTGAATATTTTTTGTAGTTAATTCATAGTGAACCAGTAACAGACAAAAACACGCTGCATGACAAAGCCTGTACTTTTATTTTCAAACGACAATGAGAAGGCAAGAAGCTCCCTGCTACGTTCCATTGTGATGCATCCAATCGCATCTTGAAGGAGATCCAATACGCCTTGGTAGTCTTGGTCCGAGCTGGCATGGTGCTCACAACTTTATTTGTGTTAAATGTTTGTAAAGTTCAAGTGCAAGAGACTTGTATCGTTGTCGGCAGGATTTGAACCTACGCGGGGAGACCCCAATGGATTTCTAGTCCATCGCCTTAACCACTCGGCCACAACAACACACGAAACTATACAGCGTTTGGTTGCTTCACTGCCATTGGATTCTGTCATAGGCGGAAATTCTTTTCCAAGCTGACTACAGAAAAATACAATTCCTATCTTAGCAGATATCACTGGGATGCATTTCCTGGCAATTAAAACAAGGGATCATTTCAAAAAAGGAAAATATGACAACCATTTTACCACCATGCCCAATTTCATTTCCCCAACAACCACACATTGTTTCCTCAAACACAACGCCTCAAAATTTGCCTTAAATCTCAAGAATCTTGTAAATTTCTAGCATACTTGGCTAACATTTATCTTCATTCTAATGTTCAAACATAACCCTAATGAAAAATGAAAGATTCCGTTGAGAGCTTGGATTTAAAACTCAGTTTATCCGATGGTCTTGCACTAAGGCCTTAAAGACCAACTCCAATGAAAATGGTGTCTTTAACATGTTAAAAAGCATTCATCCCATGATGGAAGACATGTATAAAGAAAATGATACTTAAATGTGCCTATCTGAATATTTTTTGTAGTTAATTCATAGTGAACCAGTAACAGAAGAAAACACGCTGCATGACAAAGCCTGTACTTGTACTAACAAAAGACAATGAGAAGGCAAGAAGCTCCCTGCTACGTTCCATTGTGATGCATCCAGTCGCATCTTGAAGGAGATCCAATACGCCTTGGTAGTCTTGGTCCGAGCTGGCATGGTGCTCACAACTTTATTTGTGTTAAATGTTTGTAAAGTTTAAGTGCAAGAGACTTGTATCGTTGTCAGCAGGATTTGAACCTACGCGGGGAGACCCCAATGGTTTTCTAGTCCATCGCCTTAACCACTCGGCCACAACAACACATGAAACTATACAGCATTTGGTTGCTTCACTGCCATTGGATTCTGTCATAGGCAGAAATTCTTTTCCAAGCTGACTACAGAAAAATAGAATTCCTGTCTTAGCAGATATCACTGGGATGCATTTCCTGGCAATTAAAACAAGGGATCATTTCAAAAAAGGAAAATATGACAACCATTTTACCACCATGCCCAATTTCATTTCCCCAACAACCACACATTGTTTCCTCAAACACAACGCCTCAAAATTTGCCTTAAATCTCAAGAATCTTGTACATTCTAGCATACTTGGCTAACATTTATCTTCATTCTAATGTTCAATCATAACCCTAATGAAAAATGAAAGATTCCGTTGAGAGCTTGGATTTAAAACTCAGTTTATCCGATGGTCATGCACTAAGGCCTTAAAGACCAACTCCAATGAAAATGGTGTCTTTAACATGTTAAAAAGCATTCATCCCATGATGGAAGACATGTACAAAGAAAATGATACTTAAATGTGCCTATCTGAATATTTTTTGTAGTTAATTCATAGTGAACCAGTAACAGAAGAAAACACGCTGCATGACAAAGCCTGTACTTGTACTAACAAACGACAATGAGAAGGCAAGAAGCTCCCTGCTACGTTCCATTGTGATGCATCCAGTCGCATCTTGAAGGAGATCCAATACGCCTTGGTAGTCTTGGTCCGAGCTGGCATGGTGCTCACAACTTTATTTGTGTTAAATGTTTGTAAAGTTTAAGTGCAAGAGACTTGTATCGTTGTCAGCAGGATTTGAACCTAAGCGGGGAGACCCCAATGGATTTCAAGTTCATCGCCTTAACCACTCGGCCACAACAACACACAAAACTACACTGTGTTTGGTTGCTTCACTGCCATTGGATTCTGTCATAGTCGGAAATTTATTTCCAAGCTGACTACAGAAAAATACAATTCCTGTTTTAGCAAAAATCATTGGGATAAATTTGCTGGCAATTAAAACAAGGGATCATTTCAAAAAAGGAAAATATGACAACCATTTTACCACCATGCCCAATTTCATTTCCCCAACAACCACACATTGTTTCCTCAAACACAACGCCTCAAAATTTGCCTTAAATCTAAATAATTTTGTAAAAATCTAGCATACTTGGCTAACATTTATCTTCATTCTAATGTTCAAACATAACCCTAATGAAAAATGAAAGATTCTGTTGAGAGCTTGGATTTAAAACTCAGTTTATCCGATGGTCAAGCACTAAGGCCTTAAAGACCAGCTCCAATGAAAATGGTGTCTTTAACACGTTAAAAAGCATTCATCCAAAGATGGAAGACATGTATAAAGAAAATGATACTTAAATGTGCCTATCTGAATATTTTTTGTAGTTAATTCATAGTGAACCAGTAACAGATCAAAACACGCTAGATGACAAAGCCTGTACTTGTACTAACAAACGACAATGAGAAGGCAAGAAGCTCCCTGCTACGTTCCATTGTGATGCATCCAGTCGCATCTTGAAGGAGATCCAATACGCCTTGGTAGTCTTGGTCCGAGCTGGCATGGTGCTCACAACTTTATATGTGTTAAATGTTTGTAAAGTTTAAGTGCAAGAGACTTGTATCGTTGTCGGCAGGATTTGAACCTACGCGGGGAGACCCCAATGGATTTCAAGTCCATCGCCTTAACCACTCGGCCACAACAACACACAAAAATACACTGCGTTTGGTTGCTTCACTGCCATTGGATTCTGTCATAGGCGGAAATTCTTTTCCAAGCTGACTACAGAAAAATACAATTCCTGTCTTAGCAGATATCACTGGGATGCATTTCCTGGCAATTAAAACAAGGGATCATTTCAAAAAAGGAAAATATGACAACCATTTTACCACCATGCCCAATTTCATTTCCCCAACAACCACACATTGTTTCCTCAAACACAACGCCTCAAAATTTGCCTTAAATCTCAAGAATCTTGTAAATTTCTAGCATACTTGGCTAACATTTATCTTCATTCTAATGTTCAAACATAACCCTAATGAAAAATGAAAGATTCCGTTGAGAGCTTGGATTTCAAACTCAGTTTATCCGATGGTCTTGCACTAAGGCCTTAAAGACCAACTCCAATGAAAATGGTGTCTTTAACATGTTAAAAAGCATTCATCCCATGATGGAAGACATGTATAAAGAAAATGATACTTAAATGTGCCTATCTGAATATTTTTTGTAGTTAATTCATAGTGAACCAGTAACAGAAGAAAACACGCTGCATGACAAAGCCTGTACTTGTACTAACAAACGACAATGAGAAGGCAAGAAGCTCCCTGCTACGTTCCATTGTGATGCATCCAGTCGCATCTTGAAGGAGATCCAATACGCCTTGGTAGTCTTGGTCCGAGCTGGCATGGTGCTCACAACTTTATTTGTGTTAAATGTTTGTAAAGTTTAAGTGCAAGAGACTTGTATCGTTGTCAGCAGGATTTGAACCTACGCGGGGAGACCCCAATGGATTTCAAGTTCATCGCCTTAACCACTCGGCCACAACAACACACAAAACTACACTGCGTTTGGTTGCTTCACTGCCATTGGATTCTGTCATAGGCGGAAATTTATTTCCAAGCTGACTACAGAAAAATACAATGCCTGTTTTAGCAAAAATCATTGGGATAAATTTGCTGGCAATTAAAACAAGGGATCATTTCAAAAAAGGAAAATATGACAACCATTTTACCACCATGCCCAATTTCATTTCCCCAACAACCACACATTGTTTCCTCAAACACAACGCCTCAAAATTTGCCTTAAATCTAAAGAATTTTGTAAAAATCTAGCATACTTGGCTAACATTTATCTTCATTCTAATGTTCAAACATAACCCTAATGAAAAATGAAAGATTCTGTTGAGAGCTTGGATTTAAAACTCAGTTTATCCGATGGTCAAGCACTAAGGCCTTAAAGACCAGCTCCAATGAAAATGGTGTCTTTAACACGTTAAAAAGCATTCATCCAAAGATGGAAGACATGTATAAAGAAAATGATACTTAAATGTGCCTATCTGAATATTTTTTGTAGTTAATTCATAGTGAACCAGTAACAGATCAAAACACGCTAGATGACAAAGCCTGTACTTGTACTAACAAACGACAATGAGAAGGCAAGAAGCTCCCTGCTACGTTCCATTGTGATGCATCCAGTCGCATCTTGAAGGAGATCCAATACGCCTTGGTAGTCTTGGTCCGAGCTAACATGGTGCTCACAACTTTATATGTGTTAAATGTTTGTAAAGTTTAAGTGCAAGAGACTTGTATCGTTGTCGGCAGGATTTGAACCTACGCGGGGAGACCCCAATGGATTTCAAGTCCATCGCCTTAACCACTCGGCCACAACAACACACAAAAATACGCTGCGTTTGGTTGCTTCACTGCCAATGGATTCTGTCGTAGGCGGAAATTAGAGCTTGGATTTAAGCTTGGATTTAAAACTCAGTTTATCCGATGGTCATGCACTAAGGCCTTAAAGACCAACTCCAATGAAAATGGTGTCTTTAACAGGTTAAAAAGCATTCATCCCATGATGGAAGACATGTATAAAGAAAATGATACTTAAATGTGCCTATCTGAATATTTTTTGTAGTTAATTCATAGTGAACCAGTAACAGAAGAAAACACGCTGCATGACAAAGCCTGTACTTGTACTAACAAAAGACAATGAGAAGGCAAGAAGCTCCCTGCTACGTTCCATTGTGATGCATCCAGTCGCATCTTGAAGGAGATCCAATACGCCTTGGTAGTCTTGGTCCGAGCTGGCATGGTGCTCACAACTTTATTTGTGTTAAATGTTTGTAAAGTTTAAGTGCAAGAGACTTGTATCGTTGTCAGCAGGATTTGAACCTACGCGGGGAGACCCCAATGGTTTTCTAGTCCATCGCCTTAACCACTCGGCCACAACAACACATGAAACTATACAGCATTTGGTTGCTTCACTGCCATTGGATTCTGTCATAGGCAGAAATTCTTTTCCAAGCTGACTACAGAAAAATAGAATTCCTGTCTTAGCAGATATCACTGGGATGCATTTCCTGGCAATTAAAACAAGGGATCATTTCAAAAAAGGAAAATATGACAACCATTTTACCACCATGCCCAATTTCATTTCCCCAACAACCACACATTGTTTCCTCAAACACAACGCCTCAAAATTTGCCTTAAATCTCAAGAATCTTGTACATTCTAGCATACTTGGCTAACATTTATCTTCATTCTAATGTTCAATCATAACCCTAATGAAAAATGAAAGATTCCGTTGAGAGCTTGGATTTAAAACTCAGTTTATCCGATGGTCATGCACTAAGGCCTTAAAGACCAACTCCAATGAAAATGGTGTCTTTAACATGTTAAAAAGCATTCATCCCATGATGGAAGACATGTACAAAGAAAATGATACTTAAATGTGCCTATCTGAATATTTTTTGTAGTTAATTCATAGTGAACCAGTAACAGAAGAAAACACGCTGCATGACAAAGCCTGTACTTGTACTAACAAACGACAATGAGAAGGCAAGAAGCTCCCTGCTACGTTCCATTGTGATGCATCCAGTCGCATCTTGAAGGAGATCCAATACGCCTTGGTAGTCTTGGTCCGAGCTGGCATGGTGCTCACAACTTTATTTGTGTTAAATGTTTGTAAAGTTTAAGTGCAAGAGACTTGTATCGTTGTCAGCAGGATTTGAACCTAAGCGGGGAGACCCCAATGGATTTCAAGTTCATCGCCTTAACCACTCGGCCACAACAACACACAAAACTACACTGTGTTTGGTTGCTTCACTGCCATTGGATTCTGTCATAGGCGGAAATTTATTTCCAAGCTGACTACAGAAAAATACAATTCCTGTTTTAGCAAAAATCATTGGGATAAATTTGCTGGCAATTAAAACAAGGGATCATTTCAAAAAAGGAAAATATGACAACCATTTTACCACCATGCCCAATTTCATTTCCCCAACAACCACACATTGTTTCCTCAAACACAACGCCTCAAAATTTGCCTTAAATCTAAAGAATTTTGTAAAAATCTAGCATACTTGGCTAACATTTATCTTCATTCTAATGTTCAAACATAACCCTAATGAAAAATGAAAGATTCTGTTGAGAGCTTGGATTTAAAACTCAGTTTATCCGATGGTCAAGCACTAAGGCCTTAAAGACCAGCTCCAATGAAAATGGTGTCTTTAACACGTTAAAAAGCATTCATCCAAAGATGGAAGACATGTATAAAGAAAATGATACTTAAATGTGCCTATCTGAATATTTTTTGTAGTTAATTCATAGTGAACCAGTAACAGATCAAAACACGCTAGATGACAAAGCCTGTACTTGTACTAACAAACGACAATGAGAAGGCAAGAAGCTCCCTGCTACGTTCCATTGTGATGCATCCAGTCGCATCTTGAAGGAGATCCAATACGCCTTGGTAGTCTTGGTCCGAGCTGGCATGGTGCTCACAACTTTATATGTGTTAAATGTTTGTAAAGTTTAAGTGCAAGAGACTTGTATCGTTGTCGGCAGGATTTGAACCTACGCGGGGAGACCCCAATGGATTTCAAGTCCATCGCCTTAACCACTCGGCCACAACAACACACAAAAATACACTGCGTTTGGTTGCTTCACTGCCATTGGATTCTGTCATAGGCGGAAATTCTTTTCCAAGCTGACTACAGAAAAATACAATTCCTGTCTTAGCAGATATCACTGGGATGCATTTCCTGGCAATTAAAACAAGGGATCATTTCAAAAAAGGAAAATATGACAACCATTTTACCACCATGCCCAATTTCATTTCCCCAACAACCACACATTGTTTCCTCAAACACAACGCCTCAAAATTTGCCTTAAATCTCAAGAATCTTGTAAATTTCTAGCATACTTGGCTAACATTTATCTTCATTCTAATGTTCAAACATAACCCTAATGAAAAATGAAAGATTCCGTTGAGAGCTTGGATTTCAAACTCAGTTTATCCGATGGTCTTGCACTAAGGCCTTAAAGACCAACTCCAATGAAAATGGTGTCTTTAACATGTTAAAAAGCATTCATCCCATGATGGAAGACATGTATAAAGAAAATGATACTTAAATGTGCCTATCTGAATATTTTTTGTAGTTAATTCATAGTGAACCAGTAACAGAAGAAAACACGCTGCATGACAAAGCCTGTACTTGTACTAACAAACGACAATGAGAAGGCAAGAAGCTCCCTGCTACGTTCCATTGTGATGCATCCAGTCGCATCTTGAAGGAGATCCAATACGCCTTGGTAGTCTTGGTCCGAGCTGGCATGGTGCTCACAACTTTATTTGTGTTAAATGTTTGTAAAGTTTAAGTGCAAGAGACTTGTATCGTTGTCAGCAGGATTTGAACCTACGCGGGGAGACCCCAATGGATTTCAAGTTCATCGCCTTAACCACTCGGCCACAACAACACACAAAACTACACTGCGTTTGGTTGCTTCACTGCCATTGGATTCTGTCATAGGCGGAAATTTATTTCCAAGCTGACTACAGAAAAATACAATGCCTGTTTTAGCAAAAATCATTGGGATAA
>NC_136239.1:4715000-4725000 GCF_053564925.1 Oryzias latipes
TCCAATACGCCTTGGTAGTCTTGGTCCGAGCTGGCATGGTGCTCACAACTTTATATGTGTTAAATGTTTGTAAAGTTTAAGTGCAAGAGACTTGTATCGTTGTCGGCAGGATTTGAACCTACGCGGGGAGACCCCAATGGTTTTCTAGTCCATCGCCTTAACCACTCGGCCACAACAACACACAAAACTACACTGCGTTTGGTTGCTTCACTGCCAATGGATTCTGTCGTAGGCGGAAATTAGAGCTTGGATTTAAGCTTGGATTTAAAACTCAGTTTATCCGATGGTCATGCACTAAGGCCTTAAAGACCAACTCCAATGAAAATGGTGTCTTTAACAGGTTAAAAAGCATTCATCCCATGATGGAAGACATGTATAAAGAAAATGATACTTAAATGTGCCTATCTGAATATTTTTTGTAGTTAATTCATAGTGAACCAGTAACAGACAAAAACACGCTGCATGACAAAGCCTGTACTTTTACTTTCAAACGACAATGAGAAGGCAAGAAGCTCCCTGCTACGTTCCATTGTGATGCATCCAGTCGCATTTTGAAGGAGATCCAATACGCCTTGGTAGTCTTGGTCCGAGCTGGCATGGTGCTCACAACTTTATTTGTGTTAAATGTTTGTAAAGTTCAAGTGCAAGAGACTTGTATCGTTGTCGGCATGATTTGAACCTACGCGGGGAGACCCCAATGGATTTCTAGTCCATCGCCTTAACCACTCGGCCACAACAACACACGAAACTATACAGCGTTTGGTTGCTTCACTGCCATTGGATTCTGTCGTAGGCGGAAATTAGAGCTTGGATTTAAGCTTGGATTTAAAACTCAGTTTATCCGATGGTCATGCACTAAGGCCTTAAAGATCAACTCGAACAAAAATGGTGTCTTTAACAGGTTAAAAAGCATTCATCCCATGATGGAAGACATGTATACAGAAAATGATACTTAAATGTGCCTATCTGAATATTTTTTGTAGTTAATTCATAGTGAACCAGTAACAGACAAAAACACGCTGCATGACAAAGCCTGTACTTGTACTAACAAACGACAATGAGAAAGCAAGAAGCTCCCTGCGACGTTCCATTGTGATGCATCCAGTCGCATTTTGAAGGAGATCCAATACGCCTTGGTAGTCTTGGTCCGAGCTGGCATGGTGCTCACAACTTTATTTGTGTTAAATGTTTGTAAAGTTTAAGTGCAAGAGACTTGTGTCGTTGTCGGCAGGATTTGAACCTACGCGGGGAGACCCCAATGGATTTCTAGTCCATCGCCTTAACCACTCGGCCACAACAACACACGAAACTATACAGCGTTTGGTTGCTTCACTGCCATTGGATTCTGTCATAGGCGGAAATTCTTTTCCAAGCTGACTACAGAAAAATACAATTCCTGTCTTAGCAGATATCACTGGGATGCATTTCCTGGCAATTAAAACAAGGGATCATTTCAAAAAAGGAAAATATGACAACCATTTTACCACCATGCCCAATTTCATTTCCCCAACAACCACACATTGTTTCCTCAAACACAACGCCTCAAAATTTGCCTTAAATCTAAAGAATTTTGTAAAAATCTAGCATACTTGGCTAACATTTATCTTCATTCTAATGTTCAAACATAACCCTAATGAAAAATGAAAGATTCTGTTGAGAGCTTGGATTTAAAACTCAGTTTATCCGATGGTCATGCACTAAGGCCTTAAAGACCAACTCCAATGAAAATGGTGTCTTTAACATGTTAAAAAGCATTCATCCCATGATGGAAGACATGTATAAAGAAAATGATACTTAAATGTGCCTATCTGAATATTTTTTGTAGTTAATTCATAGTGAACCAGTAACAGACAAAAACACGCTGCATGACAAAGCCTGTACTTTTATTTTCAAACGACAATGAGAAGGCAAGAAGCTCCCTGCTACGTTCCATTGTGATGCATCCAATCGCATCTTGAAGGAGATCCAATACGCCTTGGTAGTCTTGGTCCGAGCTGGCATGGTGCTCACAACTTTATTTGTGTTAAATGTTTGTAAAGTTCAAGTGCAAGAGACTTGTATCGTTGTCGGCAGGATTTGAACCTACGCGGGGAGACCCCAATGGATTTCTAGTCCATCGCCTTAACCACTCGGCCACAACAACACACGAAACTATACAGCGTTTGGTTGCTTCACTGCCATTGGATTCTGTCATAGGCGGAAATTCTTTTCCAAGCTGACTACAGAAAAATACAATTCCTATCTTAGCAGATATCACTGGGATGCATTTCCTGGCAATTAAAACAAGGGATCATTTCAAAAAAGGAAAATATGACAACCATTTTACCACCATGCCCAATTTCATTTCCCCAACAACCACACATTGTTTCCTCAAACACAACGCCTCAAAATTTGCCTTAAATCTCAAGAATCTTGTAAATTTCTAGCATACTTGGCTAACATTTATCTTCATTCTAATGTTCAAACATAACCCTAATGAAAAATGAAAGATTCCGTTGAGAGCTTGGATTTAAAACTCAGTTTATCCGATGGTCTTGCACTAAGGCCTTAAAGACCAACTCCAATGAAAATGGTGTCTTTAACATGTTAAAAAGCATTCATCCCATGATGGAAGACATGTATAAAGAAAATGATACTTAAATGTGCCTATCTGAATATTTTTTGTAGTTAATTCATAGTGAACCAGTAACAGAAGAAAACACGCTGCATGACAAAGCCTGTACTTGTACTAACAAAAGACAATGAGAAGGCAAGAAGCTCCCTGCTACGTTCCATTGTGATGCATCCAGTCGCATCTTGAAGGAGATCCAATACGCCTTGGTAGTCTTGGTCCGAGCTGGCATGGTGCTCACAACTTTATTTGTGTTAAATGTTTGTAAAGTTTAAGTGCAAGAGACTTGTATCGTTGTCAGCAGGATTTGAACCTACGCGGGGAGACCCCAATGGTTTTCTAGTCCATCGCCTTAACCACTCGGCCACAACAACACATGAAACTATACAGCATTTGGTTGCTTCACTGCCATTGGATTCTGTCATAGGCAGAAATTCTTTTCCAAGCTGACTACAGAAAAATAGAATTCCTGTCTTAGCAGATATCACTGGGATGCATTTCCTGGCAATTAAAACAAGGGATCATTTCAAAAAAGGAAAATATGACAACCATTTTACCACCATGCCCAATTTCATTTCCCCAACAACCACACATTGTTTCCTCAAACACAACGCCTCAAAATTTGCCTTAAATCTCAAGAATCTTGTACATTCTAGCATACTTGGCTAACATTTATCTTCATTCTAATGTTCAATCATAACCCTAATGAAAAATGAAAGATTCCGTTGAGAGCTTGGATTTAAAACTCAGTTTATCCGATGGTCATGCACTAAGGCCTTAAAGACCAACTCCAATGAAAATGGTGTCTTTAACATGTTAAAAAGCATTCATCCCATGATGGAAGACATGTACAAAGAAAATGATACTTAAATGTGCCTATCTGAATATTTTTTGTAGTTAATTCATAGTGAACCAGTAACAGAAGAAAACACGCTGCATGACAAAGCCTGTACTTGTACTAACAAACGACAATGAGAAGGCAAGAAGCTCCCTGCTACGTTCCATTGTGATGCATCCAGTCGCATCTTGAAGGAGATCCAATACGCCTTGGTAGTCTTGGTCCGAGCTGGCATGGTGCTCACAACTTTATTTGTGTTAAATGTTTGTAAAGTTTAAGTGCAAGAGACTTGTATCGTTGTCAGCAGGATTTGAACCTAAGCGGGGAGACCCCAATGGATTTCAAGTTCATCGCCTTAACCACTCGGCCACAACAACACACAAAACTACACTGTGTTTGGTTGCTTCACTGCCATTGGATTCTGTCATAGTCGGAAATTTATTTCCAAGCTGACTACAGAAAAATACAATTCCTGTTTTAGCAAAAATCATTGGGATAAATTTGCTGGCAATTAAAACAAGGGATCATTTCAAAAAAGGAAAATATGACAACCATTTTACCACCATGCCCAATTTCATTTCCCCAACAACCACACATTGTTTCCTCAAACACAACGCCTCAAAATTTGCCTTAAATCTAAATAATTTTGTAAAAATCTAGCATACTTGGCTAACATTTATCTTCATTCTAATGTTCAAACATAACCCTAATGAAAAATGAAAGATTCTGTTGAGAGCTTGGATTTAAAACTCAGTTTATCCGATGGTCAAGCACTAAGGCCTTAAAGACCAGCTCCAATGAAAATGGTGTCTTTAACACGTTAAAAAGCATTCATCCAAAGATGGAAGACATGTATAAAGAAAATGATACTTAAATGTGCCTATCTGAATATTTTTTGTAGTTAATTCATAGTGAACCAGTAACAGATCAAAACACGCTAGATGACAAAGCCTGTACTTGTACTAACAAACGACAATGAGAAGGCAAGAAGCTCCCTGCTACGTTCCATTGTGATGCATCCAGTCGCATCTTGAAGGAGATCCAATACGCCTTGGTAGTCTTGGTCCGAGCTGGCATGGTGCTCACAACTTTATATGTGTTAAATGTTTGTAAAGTTTAAGTGCAAGAGACTTGTATCGTTGTCGGCAGGATTTGAACCTACGCGGGGAGACCCCAATGGATTTCAAGTCCATCGCCTTAACCACTCGGCCACAACAACACACAAAAATACACTGCGTTTGGTTGCTTCACTGCCATTGGATTCTGTCATAGGCGGAAATTCTTTTCCAAGCTGACTACAGAAAAATACAATTCCTGTCTTAGCAGATATCACTGGGATGCATTTCCTGGCAATTAAAACAAGGGATCATTTCAAAAAAGGAAAATATGACAACCATTTTACCACCATGCCCAATTTCATTTCCCCAACAACCACACATTGTTTCCTCAAACACAACGCCTCAAAATTTGCCTTAAATCTCAAGAATCTTGTAAATTTCTAGCATACTTGGCTAACATTTATCTTCATTCTAATGTTCAAACATAACCCTAATGAAAAATGAAAGATTCCGTTGAGAGCTTGGATTTCAAACTCAGTTTATCCGATGGTCTTGCACTAAGGCCTTAAAGACCAACTCCAATGAAAATGGTGTCTTTAACATGTTAAAAAGCATTCATCCCATGATGGAAGACATGTATAAAGAAAATGATACTTAAATGTGCCTATCTGAATATTTTTTGTAGTTAATTCATAGTGAACCAGTAACAGAAGAAAACACGCTGCATGACAAAGCCTGTACTTGTACTAACAAACGACAATGAGAAGGCAAGAAGCTCCCTGCTACGTTCCATTGTGATGCATCCAGTCGCATCTTGAAGGAGATCCAATACGCCTTGGTAGTCTTGGTCCGAGCTGGCATGGTGCTCACAACTTTATTTGTGTTAAATGTTTGTAAAGTTTAAGTGCAAGAGACTTGTATCGTTGTCAGCAGGATTTGAACCTACGCGGGGAGACCCCAATGGATTTCAAGTTCATCGCCTTAACCACTCGGCCACAACAACACACAAAACTACACTGCGTTTGGTTGCTTCACTGCCATTGGATTCTGTCATAGGCGGAAATTTATTTCCAAGCTGACTACAGAAAAATACAATGCCTGTTTTAGCAAAAATCATTGGGATAAATTTGCTGGCAATTAAAACAAGGGATCATTTCAAAAAAGGAAAATATGACAACCATTTTACCACCATGCCCAATTTCATTTCCCCAACAACCACACATTGTTTCCTCAAACACAACGCCTCAAAATTTGCCTTAAATCTAAAGAATTTTGTAAAAATCTAGCATACTTGGCTAACATTTATCTTCATTCTAATGTTCAAACATAACCCTAATGAAAAATGAAAGATTCTGTTGAGAGCTTGGATTTAAAACTCAGTTTATCCGATGGTCAAGCACTAAGGCCTTAAAGACCAGCTCCAATGAAAATGGTGTCTTTAACACGTTAAAAAGCATTCATCCAAAGATGGAAGACATGTATAAAGAAAATGATACTTAAATGTGCCTATCTGAATATTTTTTGTAGTTAATTCATAGTGAACCAGTAACAGATCAAAACACGCTAGATGACAAAGCCTGTACTTGTACTAACAAACGACAATGAGAAGGCAAGAAGCTCCCTGCTACGTTCCATTGTGATGCATCCAGTCGCATCTTGAAGGAGATCCAATACGCCTTGGTAGTCTTGGTCCGAGCTAACATGGTGCTCACAACTTTATATGTGTTAAATGTTTGTAAAGTTTAAGTGCAAGAGACTTGTATCGTTGTCGGCAGGATTTGAACCTACGCGGGGAGACCCCAATGGATTTCAAGTCCATCGCCTTAACCACTCGGCCACAACAACACACAAAAATACGCTGCGTTTGGTTGCTTCACTGCCAATGGATTCTGTCGTAGGCGGAAATTAGAGCTTGGATT
This sequence comes from Oryzias latipes, assembly GCF_053564925.1. Lineage (NCBI taxonomy): Eukaryota > Metazoa > Chordata > Actinopteri > Beloniformes > Adrianichthyidae > Oryzias > Oryzias latipes. The sequence continues at coordinate 4,721,427 of NC_136239.1, forward strand.
TAAGCTTGGATTTAAAACTCAGTTTATCCGATGGTCATGCACTAAGGCCTTAAAGACCAACTCCAATGAAAATGGTGTCTTTAACAGGTTAAAAAGCATTCATCCCATGATGGAAGACATGTATAAAGAAAATGATACTTAAATGTGCCTATCTGAATATTTTTTGTAGTTAATTCATAGTGAACCAGTAACAGAAGAAAACACGCTGCATGACAAAGCCTGTACTTGTACTAACAAAAGACAATGAGAAGGCAAGAAGCTCCCTGCTACGTTCCATTGTGATGCATCCAGTCGCATCTTGAAGGAGATCCAATACGCCTTGGTAGTCTTGGTCCGAGCTGGCATGGTGCTCACAACTTTATTTGTGTTAAATGTTTGTAAAGTTTAAGTGCAAGAGACTTGTATCGTTGTCAGCAGGATTTGAACCTACGCGGGGAGACCCCAATGGTTTTCTAGTCCATCGCCTTAACCACTCGGCCACAACAACACATGAAACTATACAGCATTTGGTTGCTTCACTGCCATTGGATTCTGTCATAGGCAGAAATTCTTTTCCAAGCTGACTACAGAAAAATAGAATTCCTGTCTTAGCAGATATCACTGGGATGCATTTCCTGGCAATTAAAACAAGGGATCATTTCAAAAAAGGAAAATATGACAACCATTTTACCACCATGCCCAATTTCATTTCCCCAACAACCACACATTGTTTCCTCAAACACAACGCCTCAAAATTTGCCTTAAATCTCAAGAATCTTGTACATTCTAGCATACTTGGCTAACATTTATCTTCATTCTAATGTTCAATCATAACCCTAATGAAAAATGAAAGATTCCGTTGAGAGCTTGGATTTAAAACTCAGTTTATCCGATGGTCATGCACTAAGGCCTTAAAGACCAACTCCAATGAAAATGGTGTCTTTAACATGTTAAAAAGCATTCATCCCATGATGGAAGACATGTACAAAGAAAATGATACTTAAATGTGCCTATCTGAATATTTTTTGTAGTTAATTCATAGTGAACCAGTAACAGAAGAAAACACGCTGCATGACAAAGCCTGTACTTGTACTAACAAACGACAATGAGAAGGCAAGAAGCTCCCTGCTACGTTCCATTGTGATGCATCCAGTCGCATCTTGAAGGAGATCCAATACGCCTTGGTAGTCTTGGTCCGAGCTGGCATGGTGCTCACAACTTTATTTGTGTTAAATGTTTGTAAAGTTTAAGTGCAAGAGACTTGTATCGTTGTCAGCAGGATTTGAACCTAAGCGGGGAGACCCCAATGGATTTCAAGTTCATCGCCTTAACCACTCGGCCACAACAACACACAAAACTACACTGTGTTTGGTTGCTTCACTGCCATTGGATTCTGTCATAGGCGGAAATTTATTTCCAAGCTGACTACAGAAAAATACAATTCCTGTTTTAGCAAAAATCATTGGGATAAATTTGCTGGCAATTAAAACAAGGGATCATTTCAAAAAAGGAAAATATGACAACCATTTTACCACCATGCCCAATTTCATTTCCCCAACAACCACACATTGTTTCCTCAAACACAACGCCTCAAAATTTGCCTTAAATCTAAAGAATTTTGTAAAAATCTAGCATACTTGGCTAACATTTATCTTCATTCTAATGTTCAAACATAACCCTAATGAAAAATGAAAGATTCTGTTGAGAGCTTGGATTTAAAACTCAGTTTATCCGATGGTCAAGCACTAAGGCCTTAAAGACCAGCTCCAATGAAAATGGTGTCTTTAACACGTTAAAAAGCATTCATCCAAAGATGGAAGACATGTATAAAGAAAATGATACTTAAATGTGCCTATCTGAATATTTTTTGTAGTTAATTCATAGTGAACCAGTAACAGATCAAAACACGCTAGATGACAAAGCCTGTACTTGTACTAACAAACGACAATGAGAAGGCAAGAAGCTCCCTGCTACGTTCCATTGTGATGCATCCAGTCGCATCTTGAAGGAGATCCAATACGCCTTGGTAGTCTTGGTCCGAGCTGGCATGGTGCTCACAACTTTATATGTGTTAAATGTTTGTAAAGTTTAAGTGCAAGAGACTTGTATCGTTGTCGGCAGGATTTGAACCTACGCGGGGAGACCCCAATGGATTTCAAGTCCATCGCCTTAACCACTCGGCCACAACAACACACAAAAATACACTGCGTTTGGTTGCTTCACTGCCATTGGATTCTGTCATAGGCGGAAATTCTTTTCCAAGCTGACTACAGAAAAATACAATTCCTGTCTTAGCAGATATCACTGGGATGCATTTCCTGGCAATTAAAACAAGGGATCATTTCAAAAAAGGAAAATATGACAACCATTTTACCACCATGCCCAATTTCATTTCCCCAACAACCACACATTGTTTCCTCAAACACAACGCCTCAAAATTTGCCTTAAATCTCAAGAATCTTGTAAATTTCTAGCATACTTGGCTAACATTTATCTTCATTCTAATGTTCAAACATAACCCTAATGAAAAATGAAAGATTCCGTTGAGAGCTTGGATTTCAAACTCAGTTTATCCGATGGTCTTGCACTAAGGCCTTAAAGACCAACTCCAATGAAAATGGTGTCTTTAACATGTTAAAAAGCATTCATCCCATGATGGAAGACATGTATAAAGAAAATGATACTTAAATGTGCCTATCTGAATATTTTTTGTAGTTAATTCATAGTGAACCAGTAACAGAAGAAAACACGCTGCATGACAAAGCCTGTACTTGTACTAACAAACGACAATGAGAAGGCAAGAAGCTCCCTGCTACGTTCCATTGTGATGCATCCAGTCGCATCTTGAAGGAGATCCAATACGCCTTGGTAGTCTTGGTCCGAGCTGGCATGGTGCTCACAACTTTATTTGTGTTAAATGTTTGTAAAGTTTAAGTGCAAGAGACTTGTATCGTTGTCAGCAGGATTTGAACCTACGCGGGGAGACCCCAATGGATTTCAAGTTCATCGCCTTAACCACTCGGCCACAACAACACACAAAACTACACTGCGTTTGGTTGCTTCACTGCCATTGGATTCTGTCATAGGCGGAAATTTATTTCCAAGCTGACTACAGAAAAATACAATGCCTGTTTTAGCAAAAATCATTGGGATAAATTTGCTGGCAATTAAAACAAGGGATCATTTCAAAAAAGGAAAATATGACAACCATTTTACCACCATGCCCAATTTCATTTCCCCAACAACCACACATTGTTTCCTCAAACACAACGCCTCAAAATTTGCCTTAAATCTAAAGAATTTTGTAAAAATCTAGCATACTTGGCTAACATTTATCTTCATTCTAATGTTCAAACATAACCCTAATGAAAAATGAAAGATTCTGTTGAGAGCTTGGATTTAAAACTCAGTTTATCCGATGGTCAAGCACTAAGGCCTTAAAGACCAGCTCCAATGAAAATGGTGTCTTTAACACGTTAAAAAGCATTCATCCAAAGATGGAAGACATGTATAAAGAAAATGATACTTAAATGTGCCTATCTGAATATTTTTTGTAGTTAATTCATAGTGAACCAGTAACAGATCAAAACACGCT
>NC_136239.1:4735000-4757500 GCF_053564925.1 Oryzias latipes
CCTAAGCTTTCCTGGACAGAGGAATCAGTTTTCCCTTCTTCTTTTGATGTTAAACATCCCTCAAAAGGTTTGGATCACTATTTATCACTTCCAGACATTTTTTTGAAAAGTCCTGAAGTCGTTGCTGTGGCGTGTGGGCACCCAGTAACCCCTTATATGTCTTTGGGGCCACCACAGCCAATTCACAGATCGGAGCATTGCTGACAATGGTGTTTCGGTCAACACCAACCTTCTGATATGCCAAACTCAGCTTTCTCCCTTTCTTGTAAGCCTTTAGGACTTTCTTGTATCTCTTGATGACCTCTTGAGGATGACGTGCTGAAACAGATAGAAATTTAAGTACAACAAACATACAATAAGTGAATAAACACAGGGACACAAACACAGATACTATGTGGTTGCAAAAAGTGATGAAGACTACACAAACAAGGCAATTGGAGTGTTCACAATACTATACCCACCAGGAAATACATTTAAAACATTTTTTCACACAAAAACAGAAAGAAAGCTAGACAGACATAGAAAAAGACAGATACAGACAAACAGAGACACAGAGAGACAGATGTGATGTCTCCATGCTCGACACCCTGACACACATGAGGGGAGTGGCCTTTTTGCTGTCCTGTCTTTACGCTTACCTCTTTGCCTGCTGTGTTCCCTTTTTGTCTTCTTTTTCTTTCTTTTGTCCTTTTTTTTTTGACTCCGGTGGCGGTGCATCTTTTTAGGGCCCGAGCACGGAGTGCAAGGACCCTATTGTATCTGTAAGAGTTATTATTAGGGCCCGAGCACGGAGTGCAAGGACCCTATTGTATCTGTTAGGTTTATTATTATTATTATTATTATTATTATTATTCTTCCGACTTTTCCGTCGCCTTTTTGAGGCCTTTAACATACCCCAAAACTCACCAAATTTTGTATACACATCAGGAGTCGCGAAAAATTTCATATTTTATAGGAGAACGGCATAGGTAAACAAAAATGGCTCGATAGCGCCACCTGCAAAATTTGTTTTCGCGAGCACCTCCATATGCTTTATAGTACAAACCTGATTTTAACAGGGCATGTTCATCGGATAGAAACCTACAAAAAAGTCTCTTGGGACCAAGCTGTCAGTCGCACAGGAAGTCTGATATTTTGATGACAATATGTCATTTTTGCTGTATTTTGGTCATTCGCAGGCCTCGCTCTAGAACGAACTCCTCCTAGAGATTTGAGAGTAATGACTCCAAACTTTGGTTTTGTAAACTATACACATGTCCGATGTTAAATTGCAAAGCTTTTAAGTTTTTATGGATGTTTGTGACCATGGCGGCGCGTCAAAATTGGAGGTCGTTTCGAAAACACGCCATGAAAAGAAAAATGGCCATTACTCAGCCATGCATAATCCAATCTGATCCAAAATTGATGTGCATGATTGTAGTCTGACTCTGAACACATCTGCAGTGAAAAAACCTGGAAAAAGTGTAGCGCCACCTGCTGGCAAGAGGAAATGACATGTTTTACTTGGAGCATCACTACTCCGAGTAGGATGAGCCGACACACCTGAAAATGACGTCCACCTGTTGAAAAGCCATTGAAGTTTACTCTGACAAAAAACCATAACTTTCAATGCGGGGGTGTGGTCGTGACAGAGCGGCAAAGTTGGGCATCTCGCTATGCACACAAAAGTTGCTCTCACGTGCACATTCCTTGTCCAATCTCACTGAAATTCAATGGATATGATGAAGCTTCTATTCTGAACCCATGGATATGACAATCTTGGACGAGCTCTATAGCGCCACCTAGTTATTGCATTGGGCACATTCTGCCCTGTATTTTCTCTTTGCTTTGTCCGATGTGCATGAAATTAAAACTGGAGATACTCAGAAGGGTCCTCTCTCATCATGTAAAGTTTCATGGGTGTACACCTGACGGTGCCTGCGTAACAGGAAGTGGTCGATTATGTGCACCCAAATAATAGAAATTTATTATAAATCAGCCGTTTGTCTCAGGAAGCTGAGATTTCAGAATTAGATGCCTTTAATAACCTCCAGCTTTGATATGTAACACTATAGGGTCTACGAGAAACTTCATCACTTGATTTTTTTAATGAAATTTTGGACTGAACAAAGATTTTTAGCATAAATTCTGTTTAGGTTATCAGCACCAAGAATTCAACTTTCATAGGCATTTATGTGCTACTGCTTCCTAAAAAAATTCAGAATGATTGAAGTTACAGGTGAACTTTTAGAGAACATTTCATCCAAAAAGGTCCGAAAACGTCTTTTTAGGCAAAACTACAAACACCTATTTTTTTTCATAACTTAATCATCATATATCAACACCATTTATTTTTTTAAATGTAGGGATCTGTGTTTGCTGCCTTCCATATTTTTTTCAGAAGTCCAGGTGAAACAGATGATTTTAAAAAAATCCTGATTCATCCCAAAACCTGTGCTTTTTCCGTCTGGACTCCAAACAAGTGTGTTTTAAAATTACTTATGCTTCAAATATCCACACCAAGTTTAACACGCATATAGTTGAACATGTCTAAATGCTTCTTGAATATTCTTTACAGATATAAAATGAACTGGTCAACTGTAGGATGTCATTTCCTCTTACATGGTTCAGTCTTTTTCTCATGCTGCAGCCTGCTCCTCAATCTTTCCTGTTGCTGGAGTCAAATTTCACCCCCCCCCCCCCACACACACACACACCAGCTGCCTGTTTATATGCTAACTAACCCAGAAGTGAGGTGACAATAGTTTAGACACAAGAGGGAGGGCAGACTGCTTTTTCATTTGTTTTGTATGTCTTTCATAGATTTTTATGAATAATCATTGCTTTTCTAGTCATGTAAAATGCAATTAACTTAATATTTTATCTTTTTTTTTTTACAAACAAAACATATGAATGTGCTCCAAAACAAAACCCAACTCTCAGTACAGTTCTACAGATGTAACATAAGACTTAGACAGTAAATGTCTCTTTTATCCTTTTTTAATCAATGCTGCAACTTCTTTTCCTTAATATAAATCCAATGAAATTAAACTACAAAACCAAAAAACACAACCTATAGCAAATTTCTCTAAATAAATTATGTGTATATACAATATGTAGCACTTTTAAACAAAATAATAACAAATCCTTCCAATACAAGCACAGAAAAATGGAACACAAAATTTAAAACCCAAATTTGAAATGGCAATTTTAAAAAGATAATTTTTTCAGCCTGCTAAAAGTGCACAATTGTAAAAGCTCTTTTATATAGACAACTGTTTGGTTGCTTAGAGCTCTAAATATAAAAACAATGCCTTTATGGACGTGGCACGGATGGCACGGATGTTCAGCAGGGTAAACCCCAGGAAAGCGGCGGGACCTGATGGAGTTCCCGGAAAGGTTCTGCGGGCCTGCGCCGATCAACTCTCCCAGGTCTTCACAAAAATCTTCAACCTGTCGCTAGCTCAGGCTTTCATCCCTGCTTGCCTGAAGTCATCCACTATCATCCCGATACCCAAAAAGTCCTCATCCACAGCCTTCCTCACGGACTTCCGCCCAGTTGCACTCACTGCTGTAATCACAAAGTGTCTGGAGCGGCTGCTCCTGGGACACATCAAAGACTCCCTCCCTCCAATCTTCGTCCCCCACCAGTTTGCAGAACAGAACAGATCCACCCCCACTCTACATCGATGGAAACTGTGTGGAGAGGGTCCACAGCTTCACCCTCCTGGGCACCACCATCTCTGCTGACCTCACATGGTCTAACAACACCATGACTGTCATCAGGAAGGCCCAGCAACGCCTGCACTTCCTGAGAAAACTTAGGAGGAACGACGTCAGCCAGGAGCTGCTGGTAACGTTCTACCGCTCAACCATTGAGAGCATTCTGTCCTATGGCATCACAGTGTGGTTTTCCCACTGCACTGAAGCAGAACGGCAGAGTCTCCAGAGAGTGGTAAAGACAGCGCAGAGGATCATCGGCTGCCCCCTCCCCTCACTGAAGGACATTTACCAGTCTCGCTGCATCAGCAGAGTGACTAGCATCACCACTAACTCCACCCATTCTGCTTTCCCTCTGTTTGAACTGCTGCCCTCTGGAAGGAGGTACAGGTCCATCAGAACCAGGACAAACAGACTAAGAAACAGCTTTTTTCCATAGGCAATTATCATACGGAATGCACATACGTCCACCAACCACACCTCACTCTAATTTTACTACAATGCGTGCAATATCCTGACTGTCTAACCGGGTCACTGTGCAATAACTTGATATTTATTAAGCTGTGCTCACAGCAACTCATGTAATTCCTTTCTATTTTATTCACAAATATTTAATATTTAACAGTTTCTGTCCATATTGTTCATTTTTTGTTAAGAGTTGTAAATACAGTATTTCTTTTTCTATTCTATTTTTATTTTTATTTTATGTAACTCCTTCACTCCAAGGCTGCTGCAATTTCATTGTATCCCCATGTACAATGACAATAAACGATTCTGATTCTGATTATATCACTTAGACACAGATGGAGAACCATATCAACTGGATTGGTAACAGCAACAACCACCGACCAAGCCGGCAAGCCCTGGCAGAAAAGATCCCCACAAGAAACACTGCAGGCTGTTCCATAAAAAATATAGTTTTACCATTGCCTTGCAGATCACAGTTGAAGTGGTTTAGTTTTCCTAAAAAAATTCAGAATGATTGAAGTTACAGGTGAACTTTTAGACAACATTTGATCCAAAAAGGTCCGAAAACGTCTTTTTAGGCAAAACTGCAAACACCTATTTTTTTGCATAACTTATCTTTCAAATATCAGCACAAACAAATTAAAAACGGTAGAGATCTGTGTTTGCTGCCTTCCATATTTTTTTCAGACTTAAAAGTGTAACAGATGATTTATAAAAAATCCTTTTTCATCCAAAAACCTGTGTTAAATCTGTCTAGACTCCAAACAAACATTTTTTTATGGTAACTTATGTTTCAACAATCGACACCAATTTTCACACACCTATAGCTGAACATGTCCCATAGCTCCCTGAATATTTTCATAGATATACAATGAACTGGTCATTCTAACATCTAGCATTCTAACATCTAACATCTTACATGTCAAAGCCTCTCTCAGCCTGGCTCTGCTGAAGGAGTCGTGTTACAACCCCGCCCCCTCCTGCTGGGACCCCTGCTATGTAAATTAGCAAGCAGTGAACAGAGAGATGAGGAGTAAGAATGGCCATTACTCAGGCATGCATAATCCAAAGACAGCCAGTTAAACACTGAAAGACATATTTTTCGGTATGTCTTTCATACATCTTTAGTATTAAAAACTCTCCAAGATGAATGTGCCTGACTCCACCTGCAGGTGGATCACAGACTTCCTGACGGACAGACAGCAGTATGTGAGGCTGGGGAAGCTCGTCTCAGATACTCGGACCACAAGCACCGGATCCCCCCAGGGCTGTGTCCTTTCACCCCTGTTACTCTCCCTGTACACAAACAGCTGCACAGCTGGTCACCTGTCTGTCAAACTCCTGAAGTTTGCTGACGACACCACACTCATCGGCCTCATCTCTGACGGAGATGAGTCGGCCTACAGGAGTGAAATAGCCAGGCTGGTGTCATAGTGCAGCGCTAACAACCTGGAGCTTAATGCTCTGAAGACAGTGGAGATGACAGTGGACTTCAGGAAGGCCCCAGCCCCCCTCCCCCCTGTCATCCTCTGTGACTCCCCGGTGACCTCTGTGGAGTCCTTCTGCTTCCTGGGAACCATCATCAGCCAGGACCTCAAGTGGGAGCAGAACATCAGCTCCATCACTAAGAAGGTCCAGCAGAGGATGTACTTCCTGAGGCAGCTGAAGAAGTTTCACCTCCCTGAAAAGATGCTGGTAGACTTCTACGATGCCATCATCGAATCCACCCTCACGTCCTCCATCACAGTCTGGTTCGCTGCGGCCACGGCCAGAGACAAGGCCAAGCTGCAACGCGTCATCCACTCAGCAGAGAAGGTGATCGGCTGCCACCTCCCGTCTCTCCAGGAGCTGCACATCTCCAGGACCTGGAGGCGGGCAGCCAGGATTGTAGCCAACCCCTCTCATCCAGGACATAATCTCTTTCGGCCCCTCCCTTCTGGCAAGAGGCTCCGGTCCATCAGGACCAGGACCTCGCGCCACAAGAACAGCTTCTTCCCCACTGCAGTCAGCCTGCTGAACAGTACCCCAACTCCCCCAGGTGACCCCCCCCTCCCCCCCCCGCCCACCAAAGGACTGTCGGTGCCACTTACAGGCCCCACCATCCCAGCCCATCTGTGCTCCCACTTTAATTCACCTTACTCTACTGTATATAGTGTGTTGTTGTTGTTAACTTAATTTTTAACTTATTCTTAATTGCACTATACACCAAGTCAAATTCCTCGTTTTGTAAAGTGCGCTCTACTGAACCTGGCAATAAAACTTTTTCTGATTTCTGATTCTGATTCTGATTCTATTAATCATTGTTTTTTATTCATTCAAAATGCAATTAAATCAATATTTTATCTTTTTTCTTTTCCTTTTTCTTTTTTTTTATCTCTTATATCCTTTTTTATAATCAATGTTTGAACTTCTTTTCCTTTCTATTGTCATGGTTTCAGTTTGTTGTCTTGTTTTTCGCTTTAGTTCTTGTTCTGTCTTGTTTGGTTCTGTTTCCTGTTTTATTTTGAAAGGTTTCCTGTCTTGTCATGTTTCTTGAGTTTTACTTCCTTTGGTCCCCATCTGCCCTAATCGTGTTCACCTGTGTCTTGTCTGCCCTGTCTGTATATAAGTCTTGTCTCTGCCTTCCTCCTGTGCTGGTCCATTAACTTCTGCTCATGTTGATCACGTCTTCTTGTCTGGCGTCCATGTCCCTTGCCATGCCACAGTAAGTTTTTGTTTTTAGTTTTGTCATCCTGCTCTGCAGCGCTTTTTGTTAGTTAAATAAACCCACTTGCCCTGAACCCGTTTGCCTCCCGTCTCTGCGCCTGGGTCCTACCTGCTCTCGAGCCTCCCCCCCACACGACATCTATACATCCAATGAAATTAAACTACAAATCAACAAACACAACTGATAACAAATGTCTCTAAAAAATGATGTGTATATTTGCAGAACCTTAAAAACACCAAACAAATAACAAATGCTTCCCAATTAAAGCACAAAAAATGGAACACAAAATGTAAAACCCAAGTTAGAAATTGCAATTTGAAAAAGATACTTTTTTCAGCAGCTTTTCAAAATCAATCACCAATTCTACTCTTCTGTGGATGAAACAAAGAACTCCAGAACAATGAAGCCATTTCTCTAAGTCTCTCTCACCTTCAGTTTTAAACAAGGTCTGTGAAAATCCACCATACATTGGTCACATGAACTCAGAGACCTGCTAAAAGTGCACAATTGTAAAAGCTCTTTTATATAGACAACTGTTTGTTTGCTTAGAGCTCTAAATATAAAAAAAAATGCTTTTCTATCACCTAGACACAGATGGAGAACCATATCAACTGGATTAATAACAGGGTGGCATGTTTAGGTTTAAACTTACATCAAAAGACAACATGAAGCTGTCCATCACATTTTTGACCTAAACATGTAAACACATCCTTGGCTCTGCGGTTAGGAAATGGTATTTGGGAATCTCTTTATACCAGGAGCCAGCCTGGCCATTGGAACATCGCCACAGTGCCCATCCAGACTGGGACAGCAACGGGGTCCACTTCAGAGCCGTGAGCTGCTGTGTTTAACTCCAGCTGTCCCAGCAAGGGAAACAACTGCAGCAACATCCACTGACCAAGCTGACAAGCCCTGGCAGAAAAGATCCCCACAAGAAAAACACTGGCTCAGGCAGGCTGGTCAAAAAAAAATAGTTTTGCCATTGTCTTGCAGCTCGCAGATCAAGTGGTTTAGTTTTCCAGTAATGTCAGTCAAGAATGCAAGTTCAGATTCACAATGTTCATATTCACCATATTCAACAGACATCTCCTCCAATAGCACCTTAAAAATCCTGTGCTGTTTTGCTTTGCAGCTGAGGTTGTTTACGATTTTCAGATTAAGAGTCATTATATGTCCAGAGCCAATCACTTCTGCACATAAGGCCTGCTGGTGAATGACGCAGCAGTAATGCAGACATTTTGGAAAGTCTGGGTCAGCTTTACAGTGAGTGATGAAACCTGTTTGTCTATTGATCATAGCAGGAGTCCCATCTGCAGTCACTGCTACCAGCTTTTCTAATTGTACCTTTTTCTGCACAAAAACTCCTTCACCGTGTTATACATTTCAACTCCTCTTGTAGTTGTCTGTTAGGGCAGATGTGTCAGGAGTTCTTCTCTTGTGGAAACCAAAAGCTATGCTGTACTGTTGCCGTCCACAGACTCATCACACTGGACGTTAACCACCTGCACTTTGCAAGATCCCGGTCCAGCTAATTGGCCAAGTTATCAGACATAGCTGACACTCATCTAGACATTGTAGTGGAAATTGAATGAGTTCTATTGTTCTCATCCTTAGGGACAGTGATAGCAATTATCATCATTGCTTGAATTTTTTTCATGCTATATGCAAAAGTCTTTGTCCCTTAAGGCAACAGATTACAGCCCCCCCCCCCCCCCCCCCCAGGCTGCTGTCGTATTAACATTAGCTTGGAGCTCCAGAATGGACAAGAAAAAACGACGAGAATGGCTCGAGCAGGGCGTTGCTCACGGGGCGGTCGCTCGTGCCATGCGGTCGCACGTGCTCGGGCCCGCTAAATGCTACTTGTAGCTTTAATTATTATTATTCTTTTTCTTCCGACGGAAGAGTCGCCTTTTTGAGGCCTTTAACATACCCCAAAACTCACCAAATTTGGCACACACATCAGGAGTCGCGAAAAATTTCGTATTTTACAGGAGATTGGCATGGGCGCACAAAAACGGCTCGACAGCGCCACCTACAGTGACATTTGTCCCGAGCCCCCGCATATGCTTTGACATACAAGCTTGATTTTTTCAGGGCATGTTCATCAGATGGAAACCTACAAAAAAGTCTGTAGGTACCAAGCTGTCAGTCGCACAGGAAGTCTGCTATATTGATGTCAATATGTCATTTTTGCTCTATTTTGGACATTTGCAGGCCTCCTTCTAGAACGAACTCCTCCTAGAGATTTGTGAATAATGACTCCAAACTTTGGTTTTGTAAACTAAACACATGTCCGATGTTAAATTGCAAAGCTTTTAAGTTTTTACAGAAGTTTGTGACCGTGGCGGCGCGTAGAAATTCGACCTTGTTTCGAAAACACGCCATGAAAAGAAAAATGGCCATTACTCAGCCATGCATAATCCAATCTGATCCAAAATTGATGTGCATGATTGTAGTCTGACTCTGAACACATCTGCAGTGAAAGAATCTGGAAAAAGTGTAGCGCCACCTGCTGGCAAGAGGAAATGACATGTTTTACTTGGAGCATCACTACTCCGAGTAGGATGAGCCGACACACCTGAAAATGACGTCCACCTGTTGAAAAGCCATTGAAGTTTACTCTGACAAAAAACCATAACTTTCAATGCGGGGGTGTGGTCGTGACAGAGCGGCAAAGTTGGGCGTCTCGCCATGCACACAAAAGTTGCTCTCACGTGCACATTCCTTGTCCAATCTCACTGAAATTCAATGGATATGATGAAGCTTCTATTCTGAACCCATGGATATGACAATCTTGGACGAGCTCTATAGCGCCACCTAGTTATTGCATTGGGCACATTCTGCCCTGTATTTTCTCTTTGCTTTGTCCGATGTGCATGAAATTAAAACTGGAGATACTCAGAAGGGTCCTCTCTCATCATGTAAAGTTTCATGGGTGTACACCTGACGGTGCCTGCGTAACAGGAAGTGGTCGATTATGTGCACCCAAATAATAGAAATTTATTATAAATCAGCCGTTTGTCTCAGGAAGCTGAGATTTCAGAATTAGATGCCTTTAATAACCTCCAGCTTTGATATGTAACACTATAGGGTCTACGAGAAACTTCATCACTTGATTTTTTTAATGAAATTTTGGACTGAACAAAGATTTTTAGCATAAATTCTGTTTAGGTTATCAGCACCAAGAATTCAACTTTCATAGGCATTTATGTGCTACTGCTTCCTAAAAAAATTCAGAATTATTGAAGTTACAGGTGAACTTTTATTCAACATTTCATCCAAAAAGGTCCGAAAACGTCTTTTTAGGCAAAACTACAAACACCTATTTTTTTTCATAACTTAATCATCATATATCAACACCATTTATTTTTTTAAATGTAGGGATCTGTGTTTGCTGCCTTCCATATTTTTTTCAGAAGTCCAGGTGAAACAGATGATTTTAAAAAAATCCTGATTCATCCCAAAACCTGTGCTTTTTCCGTCTGGACTCCAAACAAGTGTGTTTTAAAATTACTTATGCTTCAAATATCCACACCAAGTTTCACACGCCTATAGCTGAACATGTCTAAATGCTTATTGAATATTCTTTACAGATATAAAATGAACTGGTCAACTGTAGGATGTCATTTCCTCTTACATGCTTCAGTTTTTTCCTTATGCTGCAGCCTGCTCCTCAATCTGACCTGTTGCTGGAGTCAAATTTCACACACACCCCCCCACACACACACACACCAGCTGCCTGTTCGTATGCTAACTAACCCAGAGGTGAGGTGACAAGAGTTTAGACACAAGAGGGAGGGCAGACTGCTTTTTCATTTGTTTTGTATGTCTTTCATAGATTTTTATGAATAATCATTGCTTTTCTAGTCATGTAAAATGCAATAAACTTAATATTTTATCTTTTTTTTTTTACAAACAAAACATATGAATGTGCTCCAAAACAAAACCCAACTCTCAGTACAGTTCTACAGATGTAACATAAGACTTAGACAGTAAATGTCTCTTTTATCCTTTTTTAATCAATGCTGCAACTTCTTTTCCTTAATATAAATCCAATGAAATTAAACTACAAAACCAAAAAACACAACGTATAGCAAATTTCTCTAAATAAATTATGTGTATATACAATATGTAGCACTTTTAAACAAAATAATAACAAATCCTTCCAATGCAAGCACAGAAAAATGGAACACAAAATTTAAAACCCAAATTTGAAATGGCAATTTTAAAAAGATAATTTTTTCAGCCTGCTAAAAGTGCACAATTGTAAAAGCTCTTTTATATAGACAACTGTTTGGTTGCTTAGAGCTCTAAATATAAAAACAATGCCTTTATGGACGTGGCACGGATGGCACGGATGTTCAGCAGGGTAAACCCCAGGAAAGCGGCGGGACCTGATGGAGTTCCCGGAAAGGTTCTGCGGGCCTGCGCCGATCAACTCTCCCAGGTCTTCACAAAAATCTTCAACCTGTCGCTAGCTCAGGCTTTCATCCCTGCTTGCCTGAAGTCATCCACTATCATCCCGATACCCAAAAAGTCCTCATCCACAGCCTTCCTCACGGACTTCCGCCCAGTTGCACTCACTGCTGTCATCACAAAGTGTCTGGAGCGGCTGCTCCTGGGACACATCAAAGACTCCCTCCCTCCAATCTTCGTCCCCCACCAGTTTGCTTACAAAGCAAACAGATCAACGGATGATGCCATTTCCATCACCCTCCACACTGCGCTGAGCCACCTGGAACACAGAGACACCTACGCCAGGATGCTCTTTGTGGACTATAGCTCAGCCTTTAACACAATCATTCCTGACATTCTGGTCAACAAACTGTCTGAACTAGGACTCCACCCACTCACCTGCTCGTGGATCAAGGACTTCCTGACAAACAGACCACAGACAGTCAAACTTGACCCCCACCTCTCCTCCACCGACGCTGAGCACAGGCTCCACACAGGGATGTGTGCTGAGTCCTCTGCTGTACACACTGTACACAGCCTGACTCCACCTGCAGGTGGATCACAGACTTCCTGACGGACAGACAGCAGTATGTGAGGCTGGGGAAGCTCGTCTCAGATACTCGGACCACAAGCACCCGATCCCCCCAGGGCTGTGTCCTTTCACCCCTGTTACTCTCCCTGTACACAAACAGCTGCACAGCTGGTCACCTGTCTGTCAAACTCCTGAAGTTTGCTGACGACACCACACTCATCGGCCTCATCTCTGACGGAGATGAGTCGGCCTACAGGAGTGAAATAGCCAGGCTGGTGTCATAGTGCAGCGCTAACAACCTGGAGCTTAATGCTCTGAAGACAGTGGAGATGACAGTGGACTTCAGGAAGGCCCCAGCCCCCCTCCCCCCTGTCATCCTCTGTGACTCCCCGGTGACCTCTGTGGAGTCCTTCTGCTTCCTGGGAACCATCATCAGCCAGGACCTCAAGTGGGAGCAGAACATCAGCTCCATCACTAAGAAGGTCCAGCAGAGGATGTACTTCCTGAGGCAGCTGAAGAAGTTTCACCTCCCTGAAAAGATGCTGGTAGACTTTTACACCGCCATCATCGAATCCACCCTCACGTCCTCCATCACAGTCTGGTTCGCTGCGGCCACGGCCAGAGACAAGGCCAAGCTGCAACGCGTCATCCACTCAGCAGAGAAGGTGATCGGCTGCCACCTCCCGTCTCTCCAGGAGCTGCACATCTCCAGGACCTGGAGGCGGGCAGCCAGGATTGTAGCCAACCCCTCTCATCCAGGACATAATCTCTTTCGGCCCCTCCCTTCTGGCAAGAGGCTCCGGTCCATCAGGACCAGGACCTCGCGCCACAAGAACAGCTTCTTCCCCACTGCAGCCAGCCTGCTGAACAGAACCCCAACTCCCCCAGGTGACCCCCCCCGCCCACCAAAGGACTGTCGGTGACACTTACAGGCCCCACCATCCCAGCCCATCTGTGCTCCCACTTTACTTCACCTTACTCTACTGTATATAGTGTGTTGTTGTTGTTAACTTAATTTTTAACTTATTCTTAATTGCACTATACACCAAGTCAAATTCCTCGTTTTGTAAAGTGCGCTCTACTGAACCTGGCAATAAAACTTTTTCTGATTTCTGATTCTGATTCTGATTCTATTAATCATTGTTTTTTATTCATTCAAAATGCAATTAAATCAATATTTTATCTTTTTTCTTTTCCTTTTTCTTTTTTTTTATCTCTTATATCCTTTTTTATAATCAATGTTTGAACTTCTTTTCCTTTCTATTGTCATGGTTTCAGTTTGTTGTCTTGTTTTTCGCTTTAGTTCTTGTTCTGCCTTGTTTGGTTCTGTTTCCTGTTTTATTTTGAAAGGTTTCCTGTCTTGTCATGTTTCTTGAGTTTTACTTCCTTTGGTCCCCATCTGCCCTAATCGTGTTCACCTGTGTCTTGTCTGCCCTGTCTGTATATAAGTCTTGTCTCTGCCTTCCTCCTGTGCTGGTCCATTAACTTCTGCTCATGTTGATCACGTCTTCTTGTCTAGCGTCCATGTCCCTTGCCATGCCACAGTAAGTTTTTGTTTTTAGTTTTGTCATCCTGCTCTGCAGCGCTTTTTGTTAGTTAAATAAATCCACTTGCCCTGAACCCGTTTGCCTCCCGTCTCTGCGCCTGGGTCCTACCTGCTCTCGAGCCTCCCCCCCACACGACATCTATACATCCAATGAAATTAAACTACAAATCAACAAACACAACTGATAACAAATGTCTCTAAAAAATGATGTGTATATTTGCAGAACCTTAAAAACACCAAACAAATAACAAATGCTTCCCAATTAAAGCACAAAAAATGGAACACAAAATGTAAAACCCAAGTTAGAAATTGCAATTTGAAAAAGATACTTTTTTCAGCAGCTTTTCAAAATCAATCACCAATTCTACTCTTCTGTGGATGAAACAAAGTACTCCAGAACAATGAAGCCATTTCTCTAAGTCTCTCTCACCTTCAGTTTTAAACAAGGTCTGTGAAAATCCACCATACATTGGTCACATGAACTCAGAGACCTGCTAAAAGTGCACAATTGTAAAAGCCCTTTTATATAGACAACTGTTTGTTTGCTTAGAGCTGTAAATATAAAAAAAAATGCTTTTCTATCACCTAGACACAGATGGAGAACCATATCAACTGGATTAATAACAGGGTGGCATGTTTAGACAACATGAAGCTGTCCATCACATTTTTGACCTAAACATGCAAACACATCCTTGGCTCTGCGGTTAGGAAATGGTATTTGGGAATCTCTTTATACCAGGAGCCAGCCTGGCCATTGGAACATCGCCACAGTGCCCATCCAGACTGGGACAGCAACGGGGTCCACTTCAGAGCCGTGAGCTGCTGTGTTTAACTCCAGCTGTCCCAGCAAGGGAGACAACTGCAGCAACATCCACTGACCAAGCTGACAAGCCCTGGCAGAAAAGATCCCCACAAGAAAAACACTGGCTCAGGCAGGCTGGTCAAAAAAAAATAGTTTTGCCATTGTCTTGCAGCTCGCAGATCAAGTGGTTTAGTTTTCCAGTAATGTCAGTCAAGAATGCAAGTTCAGATTCACAATGTTCATATTCACCATATTCAACAGACATCTCCTCCAATAGCACCTTAAAAATCCTGTGCTGTTTTGCTTTGCAGCTGAGGTTGTTTACGATTTTCAGAATAAGAGTCATTATATGTCCAGAGCCAATCACTTCTGCACATAAGGCCTGCTGGTGAATGACGCAGCAGTAATGCAGACATTTTGGAAAGTCTGGGTCAGCTTTACAGTGAGTGATGAAACCTGTTTGTCTATTGATCATAGCAGGAGTCCCATCTGCAGTCACTGCTACCAGCTTTTCTAATTGTACCTTTTTTCTGCACAAAAACTCCTTCACCGTGTTATACATTTCAACTCCTCTTGTAGTTGTCTGTTAGGGCAGATGTGTCAGGAGTTCTTCTCTTGTGGAAACCAAAAGCTATGCTGTACTGTTGCCGTCCACAGACTCATCACACTGGACGTTAACCACCTGCACTTTGCAAGATCCCGGTCCAGCTAATTGGCCAAGTTATCAGACATAGCTGACACTCATCTAGACATTGTAGTGGAAATTGAATGAGTTCTATTGTTCTCATCCTTAGGGACAGTGATAGCAATTATCATCATTGCTTGAATTTTTTTCATGCTATATGCAAAAGTCTTTGTCCCTTAAGGCAACAGATTACAGCCCCCCCCCCAGGCTGCTGTCGTATTAACAATAGCTTGGAGCTCCAGAATGGACAAGAAAAAACGACGAGAATGGCTCGAGCAGGGCGTTGCTCACGGGGCGGTCGCTCGTGCCATGCGGTCGCACGTGCTCGGGCCCGCTAAATGCTACTTGTAGCTTTAATTGTTCTTGCGTTTTTTCTTCAATTTCTCATCTGAAAAATCAGTTGATGAGGTGCTGGATGAAGAGGAGCTGAATGAAGTGGAGCTGGATGAACTGATGTACGAAGAAAAAGAAGATGCACCAGGAGATGTGTTGGCCGAGGAGGATGAGTCAGTTGTCCCACTGTTATCTGTATGAACAACATGATAGAAAACACAATTAATTTGTTAATTTGAAATTATTACCTATGATAATACAAGTCCACTCGCATACATTCTTTTAACATTTGCATTTCCCAAGACTTACTATTTAATTAATCAGCATCACTGTGGGTCATCAGTTGAACAGATGTGTTTGCTGTTAATCGATGCTACAAATAGGCTATTATCTTTTAGGAACTAACTGTGCAATAACACACTTGTGTTCCAATAGACCTGGCCAATAAATTAATTTGATCAATTAATTCAAATTTGTAGTTCAAGATTTTCCCATTTTTTTGGGAGAATCTG
Source organism: Oryzias latipes (assembly GCF_053564925.1). Lineage (NCBI taxonomy): Eukaryota > Metazoa > Chordata > Actinopteri > Beloniformes > Adrianichthyidae > Oryzias > Oryzias latipes. The sequence goes on from NC_136239.1 coordinate 4,750,740, forward strand.
GCCTCTATTTACCCAGCACTCTGTTTCTTGGAGTAAATCTGTCCTTGTTTTCTCTGCATGTTTTAGTTAGAGTTTCCAGTTGCATGACATTAAAAATGTCTTCATGCCATTTACGAATTACTTTTAGATCATTTCATTTTCTTAAAAAAGTTTTCATTCTCTTCAGCTGGTTCAGACTACAGTTGACCTTGTGGGCGGAGCATGGGGGCCTTTTTAAGTGACATGTTTTGCTGCTGTGCTAAAGGAAACAAAAACAACTTATTTGCGATAGGAAATGAAACACATTATTGATGGTGGCTGGTGAGTCAAAAAATAAAATTTGGTCACTGTGGTGGTGACTTTAAACTAGGAGCATCAAATCACAAGCAGCAAAATCCGTTTGAAGGTCGTTAGCAGAAGAGGGAGTATGAGGACAACCTAGACAAAGTTTTTTTTTTTTTGGCCATAGCGCCGAGCTCCATGTTTTGATGAGGGCCTTCTCACTGTTAAATGTTGGCCTTTCTTTCCCTTAATATATATATTTTACAAAGCACCAAAGTATTATTGCCAGGTGTGCAGTCCTGTTTCAAACAACAAACAAAACTGTGGGCCCACTTACTTTGACCAACTTGTTGGCAGAGGGAGTCTCTCTCCTTAGTCAGGTCACTGATTTTTTTGGTGACTGTGTGCTGCTTCTTCTTCTTGGCCTCACGTCGTTTAAGCTCTTTCTTCTTAAAATGCAGAAATGCTGTTGGAGCTACAGTTTCCTCAGTATCTGAAATGATACCATAAAGAACAAATTCTAATTAGAAAAGCCAGGTTAGGGTAAATGTATAAAATATGACCTTTAAAAATAATGTTTTGATGTTCTGAAGGGTCAATATTATACAAATATCATACAAGAACGGCAGATGAGCTTAGATAAAATCCACCAATAAGCGAATTAACAAGAAATGGCTAATGAAGAGCAAACCTTCATTAGCCAAATGTTGCTCTTAATTTTACTCCTCCATCGTCAAATTTGGTCATATTTGGCACCTAGTGAGTTTTTAATTTTGGACCCCGCCTGCATACTTTTATCCTTGGAGTGTTTTTCTTGTTTCTAAACTGGACACTGATGTTTAGATCCTTTGTCCATTTTTCACAACCTGGTATAGACTTTTCTGTCTGTCAAATACCCAGAGTCATGATGAGTGAGATGATGGAAACAAATTCACTTTGATGCAGACTTGTTTTTTTCTCTGCTTCCACTTTTCATTAAATCCAGTAAACCCAATAAATGACATTAATTTATGGATAAAAACTATTTTTTTTATTTAGAAAGCAGCTGTTGGTTTGTTGCGGGATCTGGAGTCATAAGCGGTATCTGAGCTCCTCCCCGCCTCTGTACCTGTTCAGATGTTCACGTCCTCTGCAGCCAAGTTGGTTTGCCCCGCGCGTTAACACCCCCCCCCCCCCCCCAATCACACATACGTGCGCACATGCGTACGGGCTGCTCCAGTGTATTCTTCACAAAGTGCAAATACTGTAATTACAACAAGTAAACACGACAGTAAGGGGGCCCTTGCGCACATTTAATTAACTTGGACGTGGAAATGAGCGGTTTTAGTCTAGAAAAACTGCGGGGGGGGGGGGGGGGTACATTTTTGGGATGCTCGTGCCGTGGCACGAGTCGTGCAGGAAGATTCTGCCCTAGCCAGTGGCTTCATTAATATGGTTGAATTGTGTAAAACAAACCAATAACTCCGATGTTTAATCAATCTCAATCAAGCTTCTTTTCATTGAAAGAAAATATAACACGTTTGCTTACCGACACCGTCATCGTCCATGTGCACATCCGGCTGGTCCACAGTTGAAGTTTCCCTCTCCTTCGAAATTCCCGCTGTTGACTTTTTCCTCTTTTTTCCGACAGTACCTGGATTTATCGCGGTAGTTTGCGCATTCCCGCTGGGGTTGGACATTTTACCAGACCGTGTGTTCATCTCTATGCCTTGAAATTAATTTAAAGAACTTGCTACGTGACTCGTGAATGAAGGATGGGCGCATCTGTCTAGGTTGTCGCCAGCTGCAACTAATCAAAATGGGCCTGCAACGGTGATTGACAAGTTGATAACCAGCCGATATGATGGGGGAGGCCGCATGGCACCGCCCTCAGCCCATGAATACGAATATGATTGGCTTGGTTTATCCTCATCACACCGATTTATTATAGTTTGCAATTCAAACGTAATCTAGCGGGAGTTAGTCACTGAAGCTCAGGAATAGTGTGGCGAGTGCGCGGAAAAACGGAGGATAAGAAAACTAAAATCATGCCTGGTTTAGCCACTGAGCTAAGACAGCTTATCGAAGGAGAAACTAAATCTACAAGGAGACACAAAGTCTTAATCAAATGGCTGCAGAAGAAAAGACTTCTAAGAAGACGGATGAGATGCAAAGAATGCAAACTCAAGATGAAATTCAGGGAATCAGTCTGTGTGGATAACTATGCATGGTAAGTTTCTTTTTATTGAATAAAATGACAACACACATTGATAATTTGTTAAAGAATTTCTTGTGAAAATTAAATCTATTTATTGTGCTAATAAAAGGGCATCTTAACTCATGTTAAGATTAAGGGTAAACATGCTGACTATTGTCCTTCTTGCCAAATTTTTGACAATCATAATAAACTTTTTTAACTCCTCAATTTATAACCATCTGCCTTCTGCCCCTGAGGTAGTAAAGTTGAATTTCGGGATTCATCAAATGAGTTATCAGTTGGGCAGCTACTGTCCCGATGACTCAGAGCGACTTAGACCGATAACAGTTTACTGATTTCAACATGGCGGCGCCTGTCTCAGGAACAGTGGTGCACCTCGTTTCGTCCATTGTTTTTACAGTTTATGAGTTAACGTCAGTGTCAATCACAGATCCAAACCACACCTCCCCAGCTCAGCCTACCTTCACCAGCCCCACTCCTTTTTTTTTTTTTTTTGCATTTTTCAAATCATGGCCTGAGAGTGGAGTCAGCATCCCACTGCCCTGTTGTGTTACCCATTAATTTCTAGATACACACTGCTATAAACTACACAATGTACATGTATGTACATGATTACAATACGCTAAAAGGCTGTGCATATCTGCTATAAAAAATAACAACACCATTGAAATATATTAATGTATATTTTATCCTTGCACTAAATATTTCTAGTTGGGCTTTATGGCCAAATACACATTACTTTGGGGGGTCCTTGACTTGAACATTCAGAATCACTGCTTTGGCCACTACCTTGGCCTGTGTCATAAGTATTTTTATTTGTATATTTTCAGGATTTGCAAACACCACAGCCACAAAGGAAGGAAACTGAAGAGGTCTGTTAGACACAAATCTATATTCAGCAAATCAAAGGTCTCCCTCTTCAACTGGATGCGCTTTCTCTACAGGTACACTATTGCATTGGTATATTATTTCAGAATGTCTGTCTTTGATATAAAGTGTTTATTTCTATAGAAATACAATATAACTATGCTGCCATAAACAATACTTGGAGACTGTACTTACTAAAATGTTGCTTTTCATCTTATGTAGCATCTCTAGTCATGAAGATAAGTGATTGGAGTTATTTCACGTCTGTGATTTATTTTGCTAAAAGTTGTAATTTATATCTTAAATTTTTGGATTTTTTGTGTATCAAACCAAAAAGAAGACAAGAACTGTGGTGTAATAATAATTTGCTCTTTCATTAGATCTTCACAAGGCCTGCGCCTACGTCAAGTGGACATGATAAGTGACGACATTTCTGGGAGCTCAGCAACACTGTCCAAGATGGCTCGAAAGCTGCGAGATGTTTGCACCACTGCAATGGACAGATATCAGCAAGCAAGAGGCCAGTACATCGGGGGGCAGGAGCAGTTTGTCACAGTTGATGAGAGCCACTTTAGACATAAAAGAAAGGCAAGCAGCAATCACTATTATGTAATAATGCAAATATACAAATTATTGAATGACAGATATTTTTTTGGTTTGATGAAGAATAATTCCTAATATTTCATGTTTTCAACAGTATGGACGGGGACAAATGGCTGGTGGGTGGAAGAGGAAGAAGTGGGTGTTTGGGATGCTAGGTGTTGACCGGAGGGGGAGAAGACATGCTAAACCTATTCTTCGCTTGGTCGAGAGAAGAAGAAGGAGAGATCTGGTGCCGCTTATAGCTCACCATGTTAAAGTAGGCTCTACAATAATAAGTGACGAATGGCGGGCTTATCACAATGCTTTACCTGAGCTAGGTTACACTCATTTCACTGTCAATCACAGTGTGTCATATGTCGATGCCCAAACAGGTGCACATACTCAACACATAGAGAGGGCCTGGAGAACAGTTAAGGAAAATGTGTGGAGACTCAGGGGAAATCGTACAGAAGAGTTACTGTTAGACCATCTCAGAGTTATTGAATGGCATGAGTGGCTTGGCCGTCAACATCGCAAAGGGCCGCTAGGACGGGTAATCCATGACATTGCTGTGATGTATGGACATTAAAAGATCTGTTTGACCAGCGTTCTGCTCAAAAAGTTCTAAAATTCCGTTTTATTCTGCTGATCTGCCATGTGACGACTCAGTATGTGTGGAAAGGGAATAAACAGTGTTCAACACTTCACTTGTGGTGTTTCTTTGGTCAAGTACGGTAAACAGAAAAAGCTATTAGTGAAAGAAGGATGAGATAAAGCATTTGATATTTTGAATATTACATATTTTTGTACCTTGAAATTGTCCCACCCATTTGCTTTTCAACAAAGCTTCACTAGCAGATGGTTAAACTATTAACAACTGACCTGTAAAGTGTGAGTTAATATACCAGTTAAGCATTAGTTATTAGCTTGTAAATGTTATTTGGACGTTATTATAAAGTTGGAATTGATCCTCATTTACAAATAGTGAAGAAACGAGGAATAGCTGCAACTTTATAATAACGTCCTAGTAACATGTTTAAAGTATTAACTGATTCTTAATAAGTCATTAGTAAGTAATTTATTAACAGTTTCTTCATGATCTGACTAATTAATAAGGTACAGTTAGAACTCATGAATATACGGGTAACAGGTCATTTATAGCTCACTAACTAAAAGCTTGTTGGTTATCTGCTGTCTATCTATAAGATACAATTATAAATCCTTAACTAACTGTTAACAGTTATTTAGTAAGTCATTTATTGCTCAATAACTAAGAGTTTATTAATGATTTGTTAACCAGCTATAACGGATAGTTATTATAAAGTGTTAGCTCCCTGCTACGTTCCATTGTGATGCATCCAGTCGCATCTTGAAGGAGATCGAGTACGCCTTGGTAGTCTTGGTCCGAGCTGGCATGGTGCTCACAACTTTATTTGTGTTAAATGTTTGTAAAGTTTAAGTGCAAGAGACTTGTATCGTTTTCGGCAGGATTTGAACCTACGCAGGGAGACCCCAATGGATTTCTAGTCCATCGCCTTAACCACTCGGCCACAACAACACATGAAACTATACAGCGTTTGGTTCCTTCACTGCCATTGGATTCTGTCGTAGGCGGAAATTAGAGCTTGGATTTAAAACTCAGTTCATCCGATGGTCATGCACTAAGGCCTTAAAGACCAACTCCAATGAAAATGGTGTCTTTAACATGTTAAAAAGCATTCATCCAATGATGGAGGACATGTATAAAGAAAATGATACTTAAATGTGCCTATCTGAATATTTTTTGTAGTTAATTCATAGTGAACCAGTAACAGACAAAAACACGCTGCATGACAAGGCCTGTACTTGTACTAACAAACGACAATGAGAAGGCAAGAAGCTCCCTGCTACGTTCCATTGTGATGCATCCAGTCGCATCTTGAAGGAGATCCAATACGCCTTGGTAGTCTTGGTCCGAGCTGGCATGGTGCTCACAACTTTATTTGTGTTAAATGTTTGTAAAGTTTAAGTGCAAGAGACTTGTATCGTTGTCGGCAGGATTTGAACCTACGCGGGGAGACCCCATTGGATTTCTAGTCCATCGCCTTAACCACTCGGCCACAACAACACACGAACCTATACACCGTTTGGATGCTTCACTGCCATTGGTTTCTGTCATAGGCGGAAATTCATTTCCAAGCTGACTACAGAAAAATACAATTCCTGTTTTAGCAAAAATCATTGGGATAAATTTGCTGGCAATTAAAACAAGGGATCATTTCAAAAAAGGAAAATATGACAACCATTTTACCACCATGCCCAATTTCATTTCCCCAACAACCACACATTGTTTCCTCAAACACAACGCCTCAAAATTTGCCTTAAATCTAAAGAATTTTGTAAAAATCTAGCATACTTGGCTAACATTTATCTTCATTCTAATGTTCAAACATAACCCTAATGAAAAATGAAAGATTCTGTTGAGAGCTTGGATTTAAAACTCAGTTTATCCGATGGTCAAGCACTAAGGCCTTAAAGACCAGCTCCAATGAAAATGGTGTCTTTAACACGTTAAAAAGCATTCATCCAATGATGGAGGACATGTATAAAGAAAATGATACTTAAATGTGCCTATCTGAATATTTTTTGTAGTTAATTCATAGTGAATCCGGTAACAGACAAAAACACGCTGCATGACAAGGCCTGTACTTGTACTAACAAACGACAATGAGAAGGCAAGAAGCTCCCTGCTACGTTCCATTGTGATGCATCCAGTCGCATCTTGAAGGAGATCCAATACGCCTTGGTGGTCTTTGTCCGAAATGGCATGGTGCTCACAACTTTATTTGTGTTAAATGTTTGTAAACTTTAAGTG
>NC_136239.1:4760000-4765000 GCF_053564925.1 Oryzias latipes
CAGGTTAAAAAGCATTCATCCCATGATGGAAGACATGTATAAAGAAAATGATACTTAAATGTGCCTATCTGAATATTTTTTGTAGTTAATTCATAGTGAATCCGGTAACAGACAAAAACACGCTGCATGACAAGGCCTGTACTTGTACTAACAAACGACAATGAGAAGGCAAGAAGCTCCCTGCTACGTTCCATTGTGATGCATCCAGTCGCATCTTGAAGGAGATCCAATACGCCTTGGTGGTCTTTGTCCGAAATGGCATGGTGCTCACAACTTTATTTGTGTTAAATGTTTGTAAAGTTTAAGTGCAAGGGACTTGTATCGTTGTCGGCAGGATTTGAACCTACGCTGGGAGACCCCAATGGCTTTCTAGTCCATCGCCTTAACCACTCGGCTACAACAACACACACAACTATACAGCGTTTGGTTCCTTCACTCCCAATGGATTCTGTCGTAGGCTGAAATTAGAGCTTGGATTTAAGCTTGGATTTAAAACTCAGTTTATCCGATGGTCATGCACTAAGGCCTTAAAGACCAACTCCAATGAAAATGGTGTCTTTAACACGTTAAAAAGCATTCATTCAATGATGGAGGACATGTATAAAGAAAATGATACTTAAATGTGCCTATCTGAATATTTTTTGTAGTTAATTCATAGTGAATCCGGTAACAGACAAAAACACGCTGCATGACAAGGCCTGTACTTGTACTAACAAACGACAATGAGAAGGCAAGAAGCTCCCTGCTACGTTCCATTGTGATGCATCCAGTCGCATCTTGAAGGAGATCCAATACGCCTTGGTAGTCTTGGTCCGAGCTGGCATGGTGCTCACAACTTTATTTGTGTTAAATGTTTGTAAAGTTTAAGTGCAAGAGACTTGTATCGTTGTCGGCAGAATTTGAACCTAGGCGGGGAGACCCCAATGGATTTCAAGTCCATCGCCTTAACCACTCGGCCACAACAACACACGAAACTCTACAGCGTTTGGTTCCTTCACTGCCAATGGATTCTGTCGTAGGCGGAAATTAGAGCTTGGATTTAAGCTTGAAGGCCTGTACTTGTACTAACAAACGACAATGAGAAGGCAAGAAGCTCCCTGCTACGTTCCATTGTGATGCATCCAGTCGCATCTTGAAGGAGATCCAATACGCCTTGGTAGTCTTGGTCCGAGCTGGCATGGTGCTCACAACTTTATTTGTGTTAAATGTTTGTAAAGTTTAAGTGCAAGAGACTTGTATCGTTGTCGGCAGGATTTGAACCTACGCGGGGAGACCCCAATGGATTTCTAGTCCATCGCCTTAACCACTCGGCCACAACAACACACGAACCTATACACCGTTTGGATGCTTCACTGCCATTGGTTTCTGTCATAGGCGGAAATTCATTTCCAAGCTGACTACAGAAAAATACAATTCCTGTTTTAGCAAAAATCATTGGGATAAATTTGCTGTTAATTAAAACAAGGGATCATTTCAAAAAAGGAAAATATGACAACCATTTTACCACCTTGCCCAATTTCATTTCCCCAACAACCACACATTGTTTCCTCAAACACAACGCCTAAAAATTTGCCTTAAATCTAAAGAATTTTGTAAATTTCTAGCATACTTGGCTAACATTTATCTTCATTCTAATGTTCAAACATAACCCTAATGAAAAATGAAAGATTCTGTTGAGAGCTTGGATTTAAAACTCAGTTTATCCGATGGTCAAGCACTAAGGCCTTAAAGACCAGCTCCAATGAAAATGGTGTCTTTAACATGTTAAAAAGCATTCATCCAATGATGGAGGACATGTATAAAGAAAATGATACTTAAATGTGCCTATCTGAATATTTTTTGTAGTTAATTCATAGTGAATCCGGTAACAGACAAAAACACGCTGCATGACAAGGCCTGTACTTTTACTTTCAAACGACAATGAAAAGGCAAGAAGCTCCCTGCTACGTTCCATTGTGATGCATCCAGTCGCATCTTGAAGGAGATCCAATACGCCTTGGTGGTCTTTGTCCGAAATGGCATGGTGCTCACAACTTTATTTGTGTTAAATGTTTGTAAAGTTTAAGTGCAAGGGACTTGTATCGTTGTCGGCAGGATTTGAACCTACGCGGGGAGACCCCAATGGCGTTCTAGTCCATCGCCTTAACCACTCGGCCACAACAACACACGAAACTATACTGCGTTTGGTTCCTTCACTGCCAATGGATTCTGTCGTAGGCTGAAATTAGAGCTTGGATTTAAGCTTGGATTTAAAACTCAGTTTATCCGATGTTCATGCACTAAGGCCTTAAAGACCAACTCCAATGAAAATGGTGTCTTTAACATGTTAAAAAGCATTCATCCCATGATGGAAGACATATATAAAGAAAATGATACTTAAATGTGCCTATCTGAATATTTTTTGTAGTTAATTCATAGTGAACCAGTAACAGACAAAAACACGCTGCATGACAAAGCCTGTAATTGTACTAACAAACGACAATGAGAAGGCAAGAAGCTCCCTGCTACATTCCATTGTGATGCATCCAGTCGCATCTTGAAGGAGATCCAATACGCCTTGGTGGTCTTTGTCCGAGCTGGCATGGTGCTCACAACTTTATTTGTGTTAAATGTTTGTAAAGTTTAAGTGCAAGGGACTTGTATCGTTGTCGGCAGGATTTGAACCTACGCTGGGAGACCCCAATGGCTTTCTAGTCCATCGCCTTAACCACTCGGCTACAACAACACACACAACTATACAGCGTTTGGTTCCTTCACTCCCAATGGATTCTGTCGTAGGCTGAAATTAGAGCTTGGATTTAAGCTTGGATTTAAAACTCAGTTTATCCGATGGTCATGCACTAAGGCCTTAAAGACCAACTCCAATGAAAATGGTGTCTTTAACACGTTAAAAAGCATTCATTCAATGATGGAGGACATGTATAAAGAAAATGATACTTAAATGTGCCTATCTGAATATTTTTTGTAGTTAATTCATAGTGAATCCGGTAACAGACAAAAACACGCTGCATGACAAGGCCTGTACTTGTACTAACAAACGACAATGAGAAGGCAAGAAGCTCCCTGCTACGTTCCATTGTGATGCATCCAGTCGCATCTTGAAGGAGATCCAATACGCCTTGGTAGTCTTGGTCCGAGCTGGCATGGTGCTCACAACTTTATTTGTGTTAAATGTTTGTAAAGTTTAAGTGCAAGAGACTTGTATCGTTGTCGGCAGAATTTGAACCTAGGCGGGGAGACCCCAATGGATTTCAAGTCCATCGCCTTAACCACTCGGCCACAACAACACACGAAACTCTACAGCGTTTGGTTCCTTCACTGCCAATGGATTCTGTCGTAGGCGGAAATTAGAGCTTGGATTTAAGCTTGAATTTAATACTCAGTTTTTCCGATGGTCATGCACTAAGGCCTTAAAGACCAACTCCAATGAAAATGGTGTCTTTAACATGTTAAAAAGCATTCATCCAATGATGGAAGACATGTATAAAGAAAATGATACTTAAATGTGCCTATCTGAATATTTTTTGTAGTTAATTCATAGTGAACCAGTAACAGACAAAAACACGCTGCATGACAAGGCCTGTACTTGTACTAACAAACGACAATGAGAAGGCAAGAAGCTCCCTGCTACGTTCCATTGTGATGCATCCAGTCGCATCTTGAAGGAGATCCAATACGCCTTGGTAGTCTTGGTCCGAGCTGGCATGGTGCTCACAACTTTATTTGTGTTAAATGTTTGTAAAGTTTAAGTGCAAGAGACTTGTATCGTTGTCGGCAGGATTTGAACCTACGCGGGGAGACCCCAATGGATTTCTAGTCCATCGCCTTAACCACTCGGCCACAACAACACACGAACCTATACACCGTTTGGATGCTTCACTGCCATTGGTTTCTGTCATAGGCGGAAATTCATTTCCAAGCTGACTACAGAAAAATACAATTCCTGTTTTAGCAAAAATCATTGGGATAAATTTGCTGGCAATTAAAACAAGGGATCATTTCAAAAAAGGAAAATATGACAACCATTTTACCACCATGCCCAATTTCATTTCCCCAACAACCACACATTGTTTCCTCAAACACAACGCCTCAAAATTTGCCTTAAATCTAAAGAATTTTGTAAAAATCTAGCATACTTGGCTAACATTTATCTTCATTCTAATGTTCAAACATAACCCTAATGAAAAATGAAAGATTCTGTTGAGAGCTTGGATTTAAAACTCAGTTTATCCGATGGTCAAGCACTAAGGCCTTAAAGACCAGCTCCAATGAAAATGGTGTCTTTAACACGTTAAAAAGCATTCATCCAATGATGGAGGACATGTATAAAGAAAATGATACTTAAATGTGCCTATCTGAATATTTTTTGTAGTTAATTCATAGTGAATCCGGTAACAGACAAAAACACGCTGCATGACAAGGCCTGTACTTGTACTAACAAACGACAATGAGAAGGCAAGAAGCTCCCTGCTACGTTCCATTGTGATGCATCCAGTCGCATCTTGAAGGAGATCCAATACGCCTTGGTGGTCTTTGTCCGAAATGGCATGGTGCTCACAACTTTATTTGTGTTAAATGTTTGTAAACTTTAAGTGCAAGGGACTTGTATCGTTGTCGGCAGGATTTTAACCTACGCGGGGAGACCCCAATGGATTTCAAGTCCATCGCCTTAACCACTCGGCCACAACAACACACGAAACTATACAGCGTTTGGTTCCTTCACTGCCAATGGATTCTGTCGTAGGCTGAAATTAGAGCTTGGATTTAAGCTTGGATTTAAAACTCAGTTTATCCGATGGTCAAGCACTAAGGCCTTAAAGACCAACTCCAATGAAAATGGTGTCTTTAACATGTTAAAAAGCATTCATCCCATGATGGAAGACATATATAAAGAAAATGATACTTAAATGTGCCTATCTGAATATTTTTTGTAGTTAATTCATAGTGAACCAGTAACAGACAAAAACACGCTGCATGACAAAGCCTGTACTTGTACTAAC
>NC_136239.1:4777500-4787500 GCF_053564925.1 Oryzias latipes
TTTAAGTGCAAGAGACTTGTATCGTTGTCGGCAGGATTTGAACCTACGCGGGGAGACCCCAATGGATTTCTAGTCCATCGCCTTAACCACTCGGCCACAACAACACACAAACCTATACACCGTTTGGATGCTTCACTGCCATTGGTTTCTGTCATGGCGGAAATTCATTTCCAAGCTGACTACAGAAAAATACAATTCCTGTTTTAGCAAAAATCATTGGGATAAATTTGCTGGCAATTAAAACAAGGGATCATTTCAAAAAAGGAAAATATGACAACCATTTTACCACCATGCCCAATTTCATTTCCCCAACAACCACACATTGTTTCCTCAAACACAACGCCTAAAAATTTGCCTTAAATCTAAAGAATTTTGTAAATTTCTAGCATACTTGGCTAACATTTATCTTCATTCTAATGTTCAAACATAACCCTAATGAAAAATGAAAGATTCTGTTGAGAGCTTGGATTTAAAACTCAGTTTATCCGATGGTCATGCACTAAGGCCTTAAAGACCAGCTCCAATGAAAATGGTGTCTTTAACACGTTAAAAAGCATTCATCCAATGATGGAGGACATGTATAAAGAAAATGATACTTAAATGTGCCTATCTGAATATTTTTTGTAGTTAATTCATAGTGAATCCGGTAACAGACAAAAACACGCTGCATGACAAGGCCTGTACTTGTACTAACAAACGACAATGAGAAGGCAAGAAGCTCCCTGCTACGTTCCATTGTGATGCATCCAGTCGCATCTTGAAGGAGATCCAATACGCCTTGGTGGTCTTTGTCCGAAATGGCATGGTGCTCACAACTTTATTTGTGTTAAATGTTTGTAAACTTTAAGTGCAAGGGACTTGTATCGTTGTCGGCAGGATTTTAACCTACGCGGGGAGACCCCAATGGCTTTCTAGTCCATCGCCTTAACCACTCGGCCACAACAACACACGAAACTATACAGCGTTTGGTTCCTTCACTGCCAATGGATTCTGTCGTAGGCTGAAATTAGAGCTTGGATTTAAGCTTGGATTTAAAACTCAGTTTATCCGATGTTCATGCACTAAGGCCTTAAAGACCAACTCCAATGAAAATGGTGTCTTTAACATGTTAAAAAGCATTCTTCCCATGATGGAAGACATGTATAAAGAAAATGATACTTAAATGTGCCTATCTGAATATTTTTTGTAGTTAATTCATAGTGAACCAGTAACAGACAAAAACACGCTGCATGACAAAGCCTGTACTTTTACTTTCAAACGACAATGAGAAGGCAAGAAGCTCCCTGCTACGTTCCATTGTGATGCATCCAGTCGCATCTTGAAGGAGATCCAATACGCCTTGGTAGTCTTTGTCCGAGCTGGCATGGTGCTCACAACTTTATTTGTGTTAAATGTTTGTAAAGTTTAAGTGCAAGAGACTTGTATCGTTGTCAGCAGGATTTGAACCTACGCGGGGAGACCCCAATGGATTTCTAGTCCATCGCCTTAACCACTCGGCCACAACAACACACGAAACTATACAGCGTTTGGTTGCTTCACTGCCATTGGATTCTGTCATAGGCGGAAATTCTTTTCCAAGCTGACTACAGAAAAATACAATTCCTGTCTTAGCAGATATCACTGGGATGCATTTCCTGGCAATTAAAACAAGGGATCATTTCAAAAAAGGAAAATATGACAACCATTTTACCACCATGCCCAATTTCATTTCCCCAACAACCACACATTGTTTCCTCAAACACAACGCCTAAAAATTTGCCTTAAATCTAAAGAATTTTGTAAATTTCTAGCATACTTGGCTAACATTTATCTTCATTCTAATGTTCAAACATAACCCTAATGAAAAATGAAAGATTCTGTTGAGAGCTTGGATTTAAAACTCAGTTTATCCGATGGTCATGCACTAAGGCCTTAAAGACCAACTCCAATGAAAATGGTGTCTTTAACATGTTAAAAAGCATTCATCCAATGATGGAGGACATGTATAAAGAAAATGATACTTAAATGTGCCTATCTGAATATTTTTTGTAGTTAATTCATAGTGAACCAGTAACAGACAAAAACACGCTGCATGACAAAGCCTGTACTTGTACTAACAAACGACAATGAGAAGGCAAGAAGCTCCCTGCTACGTTCCATTGTGATGCATCCAGTCGCATCTTGAAGGAGATCCAATACGCCTTGGTAGTCTTGGTCCGAGCTGGCATGGTGCTCACAACTTTATTTGTGTTAAATGTTTGTAAAGTTTAAGTGCAAGAGACTTGTAGCGTTGTCGGCAGGATTTGAACCTACGTGGGGAGACCCTAATGGATTTCTAGTCCATCGCCTTAACCACTCGGCCACAACAACACACGAACCTATACAGCGTTTGGTTGCTTCACTGCCATTGGATTCTGTCATAGGCGGAAATTCATTTCCAAGCTGACTACTGAAAAATACAATTCCTGTTTTAGCAAAAATCATTGGGATAAATTTGCTGGCAATTAAAACAAGGGATCATTTCAAAAAAGGAAAATATGACAACCATTTTACCACCATGCCCAATTTCATTTCCCCAACAACCACACATTGTTTCCTCAAACACAACGCCTAAAAATTTGCCTTAAATCTAAAGAATTTTGTAAATTTCTAGCATACTTGGCTAACATTTATCTTCATTCTAATGTTCAAACATAACCCTAATGAAAAATGAAAGATTCTGTTGAGAGCTTGGATTTAAAACTCAGTTTATCCGATGGTCAAGCACTAAGGCCTTAAAGACCAGCTCCAATGAAAATGGTGTCTTTAACACGTTAAAAAGCATTCATCCAATGATGGAGGACATGTATAAAGAAAATGATACTTAAATGTGCCTATCTGAATATTTTTTGTAGTTAATTCATAGTGAATCCGGTAACAGACAAAAACACGCTGCATGACAAGGCCTGTACTTGTACTAACAAACGACAATGAGAAGGCAAGAAGCTCCCTGCTACGTTCCATTGTGATGCATCCAGTCGCATCTTGAAGGAGATCCAATACGCCTTGGTGGTCTTTGTCCGAAATGGCATGGTGCTCACAACTTTATTTGTGTTAAATGTTTGTAAACTTTAAGTGCAAGGGACTTGTATCGTTGTCGGCAGGATTTTAACCTACGCGGGGAGACCCCAATGGATTTCAAGTCCATCGCCTTAACCACTCGGCCACAACAACACACGAAACTATACAGCGTTTGGTTCCTTCACTGCCAATGGATTCTGTCGTAGGCTGAAATTAGAGCTTGGATTTAAGCTTGGATTTAAAACTCAGTTTATCCGATGGTCATGCACTAAGGCCTTAAAGACCAACTCCAATGAAAATGGTGTCTTTAACATGTTAAAAAGCATTCATCCCATGATGGAAGACATATATAAAGAAAATGATACTTAAATGTGCCTATCTGAATATTTTTTGTAGTTAATTCATAGTGAACCAGTAACAGACAAAAACACGCTGCATGACAAAGCCTGTACTTGTACTAACAAACAACAATGAGAAGGCAAGAAGCTCCCTGCTACGTTCCATTGTGATGCATCCAGTCGCATCTTGAAGGAGATCCAATACGCCTTGGTGGTCTTTGTCCGAAATGGCATGGTGCTCACAACTTTATTTGTGTTAAATGTTTGTAAAGTTTAAGTGCAAGGGACTTGTATCGTTGTCGGCAGGATTTGAACCTACGCGGGGAGACCCCAATGGCTTTCTAGTCCATCGCCTTAACCACTCGGCCACAACAACACACGAAACTATACAGCGTTTGGTTCCTTCACTGCCAATGGATTCTGTCGTAGGCTGAAATTAGAGCTTGGATTTAAGCTTGGATTTAAAACTCAGTTTATTAGATGTTCATGCACTAAGGCCTTAAAGACCAACTCCAATGAAAATTGTGTCTTTAACATGTTAAAAAGCATTCATCCCATGATGGAAGACATATATAAAGAAAATGATACTTAAATGTGCCTATCTGAATATTTTTTGTAGTTAATTCATAGTGAACCAGTAACAGACAAAAACACGCTGCATGACAAAGCCTGTAATTGTACTAACAAACGACAATGAGAAGGCAAGAAGCTCCCTGCTACGTTCCATTGTGATGCATCCAGTCGCATCTTGAAGGAGATCCAATACGCCTTGGTGGTCTTTGTCCGAGCTGGCATGGTGCTCACAACTTTATTTGTGTTAAATGTTTGTAAAGTTTAAGTGCAAGGGACTTGTATCGTTGTCGGCAGGATTTGAACCTACGCTGGGAGACCCCAATGGCTTTCTAGTCCATCGCCTTAACCACTCGGCTACAACAACACACACAACTATACAGCGTTTGGTTCCTTCACTCCCAATGGATTCTGTCGTAGGCTGAAATTAGAGCTTGGATTTAAGCTTGGATTTAAAACTCAGTTTATCCGATGGTCATGCACTAAGGCCTTAAAGACCAACTCCAATGAAAATGGTGTCTTTAACATGTTAAAAAGCATTCATCCCATGATGGAAGACATATATAAAGAAAATGATACTTAAATGTGCCTATCTGAATATTTTTTGTAGTTAATTCATAGTGAACCAGTAACAGACAAAAACACGCTGCATGACAAAGCCTGTACTTGTACTAACAAACAACAATGAGAAGGCAAGAAGCTCCCTGCTACGTTCCATTGTGATGCATCCAGTCGCATCTTGAAGGAGATCCAATACGCCTTGGTAGTCTTGGTCCGAGTTGGCATGGTGCTCACAACTTTATTTGTGTTAAATGTTTGTAAAGTTTAAGTGCAAGAGACTTGTATCGTTGTCGGCAGGATTTGAACCTACGCGGGGAGACCCCAATGGATTTCTAGTCCATCGCCTTAACCACTCGGCCACAACAACACACGAACCTATACAGCGTTTGGTTGCTTCACTGCCATTGGATTCTGTCATAGGCGGAAATTCATTTCCAAGCTGACTACTGAAAAATACAATTCCTGTTTTAGCAAAAATCATTGGGATAAATTTGCTGGCAATTAAAACAAGGGATCATTTCAAAAAAGGAAAATATGACAACCATTTTACCACCATGCCCAATTTCATTTCCCCAACAACCACACATTGTTTCCTCAAACACAACGCCTAAAAATTTGCCTTAAATCTAAAGAATTTTGTAAATTTCTAGCATACTTGGCTAACATTTATCTTCATTCTAATGTTCAAACATAACCCTAATGAAAAATGAAAGATTCTGTTGAGAGCTTGGATTTAAAACTCAGTTTATCCGATGGTCAAGCACTAAGGCCTTAAAGACCAGCTCCAATGAAAATGGTGTCTTTAACACGTTAAAAAGCATTCATTCAATGATGGAGGACATGTATAAAGAAAATGATACTTAAATGTGCCTATCTGAATATTTTTTGTAGTTAATTCATAGTGAATCCGGTAACAGACAAAAACACGCTGCATGACAAGGCCTGTACTTGTACTAACAAACGACAATGAGAAGGCAAGAAGCTCCCTGCTACGTTCCATTGTGATGCATCCAGTCGCATCTTGAAGGAGATCCAATACGCCTTGGTAGTCTTGGTCCGAGCTGGCATGGTGCTCACAACTTTATTTGTGTTAAATGTTTGTAAAGTTTAAGTGCAAGAGACTTGTATCGTTGTCGGCAGAATTTGAACCTAGGCGGGGAGACCCCAATGGATTTCAAGTCCATCGCCTTAACCACTCGGCCACAACAACACACGAAACTCTACAGCGTTTGGTTCCTTCACTGCCATTGGATTCTGTCGTAGGCGGAAATTAGAGCTTGGATTTAAGCTTGAATTTAATACTCAGTTTTTCCGATGGTCATGCACTAAGGCCTTAAAGACCAACTCCAATGAAAATGGTGTCTTTAACATGTTAAAAAGCATTCATCCAATGATGGAGGACATGTATAAAGAAAATGATACTTAAATGTGCCTATCTGAAAATTTTTTGTAGTTAATTCATAGTGAACCAGTAACAGACAAAAACACGCTGCATGACAAGGCCTGTACTTGTACTAACAAACGACAATGAGAAGGCAAGAAGCTCCCTGCTACGTTCCATTGTGATGCATCCAGTCGCATCTTGAAGGAGATCCAATACGCCTTGGTAGTCTTGGTCCGAGCTGGCATGGTGCTCACAACTTTATTTGTGTTAAATGTTTGTAAAGTTTAAGTGCAAGAGACTTGTATCGTTGTCGGCAGGATTTGAACCTACGCGGGGAGACCCCAATGGATTTCTAGTCCATCGCCTTAACCACTCGGCCACAACAACACACAAACCTATACACCGTTTGGATGCTTCACTGCCATTGGTTTCTGTCATGGCGGAAATTCATTTCCAAGCTGACTACAGAAAAATACAATTCCTGTTTTAGCAAAAATCATTGGGATAAATTTGCTGGCAATTAAAACAAGGGATCATTTCAAAAAAGGAAAATATGACAACCATTTTACCACCATGCCCAATTTCATTTCCCCAACAACCACACATTGTTTCCTCAAACACAACGCCTAAAAATTTGCCTTAAATCTAAAGAATTTTGTAAATTTCTAGCATACTTGGCTAACATTTATCTTCATTCTAATGTTCAAACATAACCCTAATGAAAAATGAAAGATTCTGTTGAGAGCTTGGATTTAAAACTCAGTTTATCCGATGGTCATGCACTAAGGCCTTAAAGACCAGCTCCAATGAAAATGGTGTCTTTAACACGTTAAAAAGCATTCATCCAATGATGGAGGACATGTATAAAGAAAATGATACTTAAATGTGCCTATCTGAATATTTTTTGTAGTTAATTCATAGTGAATCCGGTAACAGACAAAAACACGCTGCATGACAAGGCCTGTACTTGTACTAACAAACGACAATGAGAAGGCAAGAAGCTCCCTGCTACGTTCCATTGTGATGCATCCAGTCGCATCTTGAAGGAGATCCAATACGCCTTGGTGGTCTTTGTCCGAAATGGCATGGTGCTCACAACTTTATTTGTGTTAAATGTTTGTAAACTTTAAGTGCAAGGGACTTGTATCGTTGTCGGCAGGATTTTAACCTACGCGGGGAGACCCCAATGGCTTTCTAGTCCATCGCCTTAACCACTCGGCCACAACAACACACGAAACTATACAGCGTTTGGTTCCTTCACTGCCAATGGATTCTGTCGTAGGCTGAAATTAGAGCTTGGATTTAAGCTTGGATTTAAAACTCAGTTTATCCGATGTTCATGCACTAAGGCCTTAAAGACCAACTCCAATGAAAATGGTGTCTTTAACATGTTAAAAAGCATTCTTCCCATGATGGAAGACATGTATAAAGAAAATGATACTTAAATGTGCCTATCTGAATATTTTTTGTAGTTAATTCATAGTGAACCAGTAACAGACAAAAACACGCTGCATGACAAAGCCTGTACTTTTACTTTCAAACGACAATGAGAAGGCAAGAAGCTCCCTGCTACGTTCCATTGTGATGCATCCAGTCGCATCTTGAAGGAGATCCAATACGCCTTGGTAGTCTTTGTCCGAGCTGGCATGGTGCTCACAACTTTATTTGTGTTAAATGTTTGTAAAGTTTAAGTGCAAGAGACTTGTATCGTTGTCAGCAGGATTTGAACCTACGCGGGGAGACCCCAATGGATTTCTAGTCCATCGCCTTAACCACTCGGCCACAACAACACACGAAACTATACAGCGTTTGGTTGCTTCACTGCCATTGGATTCTGTCATAGGCGGAAATTCTTTTCCAAGCTGACTACAGAAAAATACAATTCCTGTCTTAGCAGATATCACTGGGATGCATTTCCTGGCAATTAAAACAAGGGATCATTTCAAAAAAGGAAAATATGACAACCATTTTACCACCATGCCCAATTTCATTTCCCCAACAACCACACATTGTTTCCTCAAACACAACGCCTAAAAATTTGCCTTAAATCTAAAGAATTTTGTAAATTTCTAGCATACTTGGCTAACATTTATCTTCATTCTAATGTTCAAACATAACCCTAATGAAAAATGAAAGATTCTGTTGAGAGCTTGGATTTAAAACTCAGTTTATCCGATGGTCATGCACTAAGGCCTTAAAGACCAACTCCAATGAAAATGGTGTCTTTAACATGTTAAAAAGCATTCATCCAATGATGGAGGACATGTATAAAGAAAATGATACTTAAATGTGCCTATCTGAATATTTTTTGTAGTTAATTCATAGTGAACCAGTAACAGACAAAAACACGCTGCATGACAAAGCCTGTACTTGTACTAACAAACGACAATGAGAAGGCAAGAAGCTCCCTGCTACGTTCCATTGTGATGCATCCAGTCGCATCTTGAAGGAGATCCAATACGCCTTGGTAGTCTTGGTCCGAGCTGGCATGGTGCTCACAACTTTATTTGTGTTAAATGTTTGTAAAGTTTAAGTGCAAGAGACTTGTAGCGTTGTCGGCAGGATTTGAACCTACGCGGGGAGACCCTAATGGATTTCTAGTCCATCGCCTTAACCACTCGGCCACAACAACACACGAACCTATACAGCGTTTGGTTGCTTCACTGCCATTGGATTCTGTCATAGGCGGAAATTCATTTCCAAGCTGACTACTGAAAAATACAATTCCTGTTTTAGCAAAAATCATTGGGATAAATTTGCTGGCAATTAAAACAAGGGATCATTTCAAAAAAGGAAAATATGACAACCATTTTACCACCATGCCCAATTTCATTTCCCCAACAACCACACATTGTTTCCTCAAACACAACGCCTAAAAATTTGCCTTAAATCTAAAGAATTTTGTAAATTTCTAGCATACTTGGCTAACATTTATCTTCATTCTAATGTTCAAACATAACCCTAATGAAAAATGAAAGATTCTGTTGAGAGCTTGGATTTAAAACTCAGTTTATCCGATGGTCAAGCACTAAGGCCTTAAAGACCAGCTCCAATGAAAATGGTGTCTTTAACACGTTAAAAAGCATTCATCCAATGATGGAGGACATGTATAAAGAAAATGATACTTAAATGTGCCTATCTGAATATTTTTTGTAGTTAATTCATAGTGAATCCGGTAACAGACAAAAACACGCTGCATGACAAGGCCTGTACTTGTACTAACAAACGACAATGAGAAGGCAAGAAGCTCCCTGCTACGTTCCATTGTGATGCATCCAGTCGCATCTTGAAGGAGATCCAATACGCCTTGGTGGTCTTTGTCCGAAATGGCATGGTGCTCACAACTTTATTTGTGTTAAATGTTTGTAAACTTTAAGTGCAAGGGACTTGTATCGTTGTCGGCAGGATTTTAACCTACGCGGGGAGACCCCAATGGATTTCAAGTCCATCGCCTTAACCACTCGGCCACAACAACACACGAAACTATACAGCGTTTGGTTCCTTCACTGCCAATGGATTCTGTCGTAGGCTGAAATTAGAGCTTGGATTTAAGCTTGGATTTAAAACTCAGTTTATCCGATGGTCATGCACTAAGGCCTTAAAGACCAACTCCAATGAAAATGGTGTCTTTAACATGTTAAAAAGCATTCATCCCATGATGGAAGACATATATAAAGAAAATGATACTTAAATGTGCCTATCTGAATATTTTTTGTAGTTAATTCATAGTGAACCAGTAACAGACAAAAACACGCTGCATGACAAAGCCTGTACTTGTACTAACAAACAACAATGAGAAGGCAAGAAGCTCCCTGCTACGTTCCATTGTGATGCATCCAGTCGCATCTTGAAGGAGATCCAATACGCCTTGGTAGTCTTGGTCCGAGTTGGCATGGTGCTCACAACTTTATTTGTGTTAAATGTTTGTAAAGTTTAAGTGCAAGAGACTTGTATCGTTGTCGGCAGGATTTGAACCTACGCGGGGAGACCCCAATGGATTTCTAGTCCATCGCCTTAACCACTCGGCCACAACAACACACGAACCTATACAGCGTTTGGTTGCTTCACTGCCATTGGATTCTGTCATAGGCGGAAATTCATTTCCAAG
>NC_136239.1:4795000-4800000 GCF_053564925.1 Oryzias latipes
AAATTTCTAGCATACTTGGCTAACATTTATCTTCATTCTAATGTTCAAACATAACCCTAATGAAAAATGAAAGATTCTGTTGAGAGCTTGGATTTAAAACTCAGTTTATCCGATGGTCAAGCACTAAGGCCTTAAAGACCAGCTCCAATGAAAATGGTGTCTTTAACATGTTAAAAAGCATTCATCCAATGATGGAGGACATGTATAAAGAAAATGATACTTAAATGTGCCTATCTGAATATTTTTTGTAGTTAATTCATAGTGAACCAGTAACAGACAAAAACACGCTGCATGACATAGCCTGTACTTTTACTTTCAAACGACAATGAGAAGGCAAGAAGCTCCCTGCTACGTTCCATTGTGATGCATCCAGTCGCATCTTGAAGGAGATCCAATACGCCTTGGTAGTCTTGGTCCGAGCTGGCATGGTGCTCACAACTTTATTTGTGTTAAATGTTTGTAAAGTTTAAGTGCAAGAGACTTGTATCGTTGTCGGCAGGATTTGAACCTACGCGGGGAGACCCCAATGGATTTCAAGTCCATCGCCTTAACCACTCGGCCACAACAACACACAAAACTATACAGCGTTTGGTTCCTTCACTGCCAATGGATTCTGTCGTAGGCTGAAATTAGAGCTTGGATTTAAGCTTGGATTTAAAACTCAGTTTATCCGATGGTCATGCACTAAGGCCTTAAAGACCAACTCCAATGAAAATGGTGTCTTTAACATGTTAAAAAGCATTCATCCCATGATGGAAGACATATATAAAGAAAATGATACTTAAATGTGCCTATCTGAATATTTTTTGTAGTTAATTCATAGTGAACCAGTAACAGACAAAAACACGCTGCATGACAAAGCCTGTACTTGTACTAACAAACAACAATGAGAAGGCAAGAAGCTCCCTGCTACGTTCCATTGTGATGCATCCAGTCGCATCTTGAAGGAGATCCAATACGCCTTGGTGGTCTTTGTCCGAAATGGCATGGTGCTCACAACTTTATTTGTGTTAAATGTTTGTAAAGTTTAAGTGCAAGGGACTTGTATCGTTGTCGGCAGGATTTGAACCTACGCGGGGAGACCCCAATGGCTTTCTAGTCCATCGCCTTAACCACTCGGCCACAACAACACACGAAACTATACAGCGTTTGGTTCCTTCACTGCCAATGGATTCTGTCGTAGGCTGAAATTAGAGCTTGGATTTAAGCTTGGATTTAAAACTCAGTTTATTAGATGTTCATGCACTAAGGCCTTAAAGACCAACTCCAATGAAAATTGTGTCTTTAACATGTTAAAAAGCATTCATCCCATGATGGAAGACATATATAAAGAAAATGATACTTAAATGTGCCTATCTGAATATTTTTTGTAGTTAATTCATAGTGAACCAGTAACAGACAAAAACACGCTGCATGACAAAGCCTGTAATTGTACTAACAAACGACAATGAGAAGGCAAGAAGCTCCCTGCTACGTTCCATTGTGATGCATCCAGTCGCATCTTGAAGGAGATCCAATACGCCTTGGTGGTCTTTGTCCGAGCTGGCATGGTGCTCACAACTTTATTTGTGTTAAATGTTTGTAAAGTTTAAGTGCAAGGGACTTGTATCGTTGTCGGCAGGATTTGAACCTACGCTGGGAGACCCCAATGGCTTTCTAGTCCATCGCCTTAACCACTCGGCTACAACAACACACACAACTATACAGCGTTTGGTTCCTTCACTCCCAATGGATTCTGTCGTAGGCTGAAATTAGAGCTTGGATTTAAGCTTGGATTTAAAACTCAGTTTATCCGATGGTCATGCACTAAGGCCTTAAAGACCAACTCCAATGAAAATGGTGTCTTTAACATGTTAAAAAGCATTCATCCCATGATGGAAGACATATATAAAGAAAATGATACTTAAATGTGCCTATCTGAATATTTTTTGTAGTTAATTCATAGTGAACCAGTAACAGACAAAAACACGCTGCATGACAAAGCCTGTACTTGTACTAACAAACAACAATGAGAAGGCAAGAAGCTCCCTGCTACGTTCCATTGTGATGCATCCAGTCGCATCTTGAAGGAGATCCAATACGCCTTGGTAGTCTTGGTCCGAGTTGGCATGGTGCTCACAACTTTATTTGTGTTAAATGTTTGTAAAGTTTAAGTGCAAGAGACTTGTATCGTTGTCGGCAGGATTTGAACCTACGCGGGGAGACCCCAATGGATTTCTAGTCCATCGCCTTAACCACTCGGCCACAACAACACACGAACCTATACAGCGTTTGGTTGCTTCACTGCCATTGGATTCTGTCATAGGCGGAAATTCATTTCCAAGCTGACTACTGAAAAATACAATTCCTGTTTTAGCAAAAATCATTGGGATAAATTTGCTGGCAATTAAAACAAGGGATCATTTCAAAAAAGGAAAATATGACAACCATTTTACCACCATGCCCAATTTCATTTCCCCAACAACCACACATTGTTTCCTCAAACACAACGCCTAAAAATTTGCCTTAAATCTAAAGAATTTTGTAAATTTCTAGCATACTTGGCTAACATTTATCTTCATTCTAATGTTCAAACATAACCCTAATGAAAAATGAAAGATTCTGTTGAGAGCTTGGATTTAAAACTCAGTTTATCCGATGGTCAAGCACTAAGGCCTTAAAGACCAGCTCCAATGAAAATGGTGTCTTTAACACGTTAAAAAGCATTCATTCAATGATGGAGGACATGTATAAAGAAAATGATACTTAAATGTGCCTATCTGAATATTTTTTGTAGTTAATTCATAGTGAATCCGGTAACAGACAAAAACACGCTGCATGACAAGGCCTGTACTTGTACTAACAAACGACAATGAGAAGGCAAGAAGCTCCCTGCTACGTTCCATTGTGATGCATCCAGTCGCATCTTGAAGGAGATCCAATACGCCTTGGTAGTCTTGGTCCGAGCTGGCATGGTGCTCACAACTTTATTTGTGTTAAATGTTTGTAAAGTTTAAGTGCAAGAGACTTGTATCGTTGTCGGCAGAATTTGAACCTAGGCGGGGAGACCCCAATGGATTTCAAGTCCATCGCCTTAACCACTCGGCCACAACAACACACGAAACTCTACAGCGTTTGGTTCCTTCACTGCCATTGGATTCTGTCGTAGGCGGAAATTAGAGCTTGGATTTAAGCTTGAATTTAATACTCAGTTTTTCCGATGGTCATGCACTAAGGCCTTAAAGACCAACTCCAATGAAAATGGTGTCTTTAACATGTTAAAAAGCATTCATCCAATGATGGAGGACATGTATAAAGAAAATGATACTTAAATGTGCCTATCTGAAAATTTTTTGTAGTTAATTCATAGTGAACCAGTAACAGACAAAAACACGCTGCATGACAAGGCCTGTACTTGTACTAACAAACGACAATGAGAAGGCAAGAAGCTCCCTGCTACGTTCCATTGTGATGCATCCAGTCGCATCTTGAAGGAGATCCAATACGCCTTGGTAGTCTTGGTCCGAGCTGGCATGGTGCTCACAACTTTATTTGTGTTAAATGTTTGTAAAGTTTAAGTGCAAGAGACTTGTATCGTTGTCGGCAGGATTTGAACCTACGCGGGGAGACCCCAATGGATTTCTAGTCCATCGCCTTAACCACTCGGCCACAACAACACACAAACCTATACACCGTTTGGATGCTTCACTGCCATTGGTTTCTGTCATGGCGGAAATTCATTTCCAAGCTGACTACAGAAAAATACAATTCCTGTTTTAGCAAAAATCATTGGGATAAATTTGCTGGCAATTAAAACAAGGGATCATTTCAAAAAAGGAAAATATGACAACCATTTTACCACCATGCCCAATTTCATTTCCCCAACAACCACACATTGTTTCCTCAAACACAACGCCTAAAAATTTGCCTTAAATCTAAAGAATTTTGTAAATTTCTAGCATACTTGGCTAACATTTATCTTCATTCTAATGTTCAAACATAACCCTAATGAAAAATGAAAGATTCTGTTGAGAGCTTGGATTTAAAACTCAGTTTATCCGATGGTCATGCACTAAGGCCTTAAAGACCAGCTCCAATGAAAATGGTGTCTTTAACACGTTAAAAAGCATTCATCCAATGATGGAGGACATGTATAAAGAAAATGATACTTAAATGTGCCTATCTGAATATTTTTTGTAGTTAATTCATAGTGAATCCGGTAACAGACAAAAACACGCTGCATGACAAGGCCTGTACTTGTACTAACAAACGACAATGAGAAGGCAAGAAGCTCCCTGCTACGTTCCATTGTGATGCATCCAGTCGCATCTTGAAGGAGATCCAATACGCCTTGGTGGTCTTTGTCCGAAATGGCATGGTGCTCACAACTTTATTTGTGTTAAATGTTTGTAAACTTTAAGTGCAAGGGACTTGTATCGTTGTCGGCAGGATTTTAACCTACGCGGGGAGACCCCAATGGCTTTCTAGTCCATCGCCTTAACCACTCGGCCACAACAACACACGAAACTATACAGCGTTTGGTTCCTTCACTGCCAATGGATTCTGTCGTAGGCTGAAATTAGAGCTTGGATTTAAGCTTGGATTTAAAACTCAGTTTATCCGATGTTCATGCACTAAGGCCTTAAAGACCAACTCCAATGAAAATGGTGTCTTTAACATGTTAAAAAGCATTCTTCCCATGATGGAAGACATGTATAAAGAAAATGATACTTAAATGTGCCTATCTGAATATTTTTTGTAGTTAATTCATAGTGAACCAGTAACAGACAAAAACACGCTGCATGACAAAGCCTGTACTTTTACTTTCAAACGACAATGAGAAGGCAAGAAGCTCCCTGCTACGTTCCATTGTGATGCATCCAGTCGCATCTTGAAGGAGATCCAATACGCCTTGGTAGTCTTTGTCCGAGCTGGCATGGTGCTCACAACTTTATTTGTGTTAAATGTT
The DNA here is from genome assembly GCF_053564925.1 of Oryzias latipes. Classification (NCBI taxonomy): domain Eukaryota; kingdom Metazoa; phylum Chordata; class Actinopteri; order Beloniformes; family Adrianichthyidae; genus Oryzias; species Oryzias latipes. Next base: position 4,799,949 of record NC_136239.1, read on the forward strand.
TGTAAAGTTTAAGTGCAAGAGACTTGTATCGTTGTCAGCAGGATTTGAACCT
>NC_136239.1:4810000-4812500 GCF_053564925.1 Oryzias latipes
ATGGTGCTCACAACTTTATTTGTGTTAAATGTTTGTAAAGTTTAAGTGCAAGAGACTTGTATCGTTGTCGGCAGGATTTGAACCTACGCGGGGAGACCCCAATGGATTTCTAGTCCATCGCCTTAACCACTCGGCCACAACAACACACGAACCTATACAGCGTTTGGTTGCTTCACTGCCATTGGATTCTGTCATAGGCGGAAATTCATTTCCAAGCTGACTACAGAAAAATACAATTCCTGTTTTAGCAAAAATCATTGGGATAAATTTGCTGGCAATTAAAACAAGGGATCATTTCAAAAAAGGAAAATATGACAACCATTTTACCACCATGCCCAATTTCATTTCCCCAACAACCACACATTGTTTCCTCAAACACAACGCCTAAAAATTTGCCTTAAATCTAAAGAATTTTGTAAATTTCTAGCATACTTGGCTAACATTTATCTTCATTCTAATGTTCAAACATAACCCTAATGAAAAATGAAAGATTCTGTTGAGGGCTTGGATTTAAAACTCAGTTTATCCGATGGTCAAGCACTAAGGCCTTAAAGACCAATTCCAATGAAAATGGTGTCTTTAACACGTTAAAAAGCATTCATCCAATGATGGAGGACATGTATAAAGAAAATGATACTTAAATGTGCCTATCTGAATATTTTTTGTAGTTAATTCATAGTGAACCAGTAACAGACAAAAACACGCTGCATGACAAGGCCTGTACTTGTACTAACAAACGACAATGAGAAGGCAAGAAGCTCCCTGCTACGTTCCATTGTGATGCATCCAGTCGCATCTTGAAGGAGATCCAATACGCCTTGGTAGTCTTGGTCCGAGGTGGCATGGTGCTCACAACTTTATTTGTGTTAAATGTTTGTAAAGTTTAAGTGCAAGAGAGTTGTATAGTTGTCGGCAGGATTTGAACCTACGCGGGGAGACCCCAATGGATTTCTAGTCCATCGCCTTAACCACTCGGCCACAACAACACACGATAATATACAGCGTTTGGTTCCTTCACTGCCAATGGATTCTGTCGTAGGCGGAAATTAGAGCTTGGATTTAAGCTTGGATTTAAAACTCAGTTTATCCGATGGTCATGCACTAAGGCCTTAAAGACCAACTCAAATGAAAATGGTGTCTTTAACATGTTAAAAAGCATTCTTCCCATGATGGAAGACATGTATAAAGAAAATGATACTTAAATGTGCTTATCTGAATATTTTTTGTAGTTAATTCATAGTGAACCAGTAACAGACAAAAAAACGCTGCACGACAAGGCCTGTACTTGTACTAACAAACAACAATGAGAAGGCAAGAAGCTCCCTGCTATGTTCCATTGTGATGCATCCAGTCGCATCTTGAAGGAGATCCAATACGCCTTGGTAGTCTTGGTCCGAGCTGGCATGGTGCTCACAACTTTATTTGTGTTAAATGTTTGTAAAGTTTAAGTGCAAGAGACTTGTATCGTTGTCAGCAGGATTTGAACCTACGCGGGGAGACCCCAATGGATTTCTAGTCCATCGCCTTAACCACTCGGCCACAACAACACACGAAACTGTACAGCGTTTGGTTGCTTCACTGCCATTGGATTCTTTCATAGGCGGAAATTCTTTTCCAAGCTGACTACAGAAAAATACAATTCCTGTCTTAGCAGATATCACTGGGATGCATTTCCTGGCAATTAAAACAAGGGATCATTTCAAAAAAGGAAAATATGACAACCATTTTACCACCATGCCCAATTTCATTTCCCCAACAACCACACATTGTTTCCTCAAACACAACGCCTCAAAATTTGCCTTAAATCTCAAGAATCTTGTAAATTTCTAGCATACTTGGCTAACATTTATCTTCATTCTAATGTTCAAACATAACCCTAATGAAAAATGAAAGATTCTGTTGAGAGCTTGGATTTAAAACTCAGTTTATCCGATGGTCAAGCACTAAGGCCTTAAAGACCAACTCCAATGAAAATAGTGTCTTTAACATGTTAAAAAGCATTCATCCCATGATGGAAGACATGTATAAAGAAAATGATACTTAAATGTGCCTATCTGAATATTTTTTGTAGGTAATTCATAGTGAACCAGTAACAGACAAAAACACGCTGCATGACAAAGCCTGTACTTGTACTAACAAACAACAATGAGAAGGCAAGAAGCTCCCTGCTACGTTCCATTGTGATGCATCCAGTCGCATCTTGAAGGAGATCCAATACGCCTTGGTAGTCTTGGTCCGAGCTGGCATGGTGCTCACAACTTTATTTGTGTTAAATGTTTGTAAAGTTTAAGTGCAAGAGACTTGTATCGTTGTCGGCAGGGTTTGAACCTACGCGGGGAGACCCCAATGGATTTCTAGTCCATCGCCTTAACCACTCGGCCACAACAACACACGAAACTATACAGCGTTTGGTTGCTTCACTGCCAATGGATTCTGTCGTAGGCGGAAATTAGAGCTTGGATTTAAGCTTGGATTTAAAACTCAGTTTTTCCGATGGTCA
>NC_136239.1:4820000-4830000 GCF_053564925.1 Oryzias latipes
TTCAAACATAACCCTAATGAAAAATGAAAGATTCTGTTGAGAGCTTGGATTTAAAACTCAGTTTATCCGATGGTCAAGCACTAAGGCCTTAAAGACCAGCTCCAATGAAAATGGTGTCTTTAACACGTTAAAAAGCATTCATCCAATGATGGAGGACATGTATAAAGAAAATGATACTTAAATGTGCCTATCTGAATATTTTTTGTAGTTAATTCATAGTGAACCAGTAACAGACAAAAACACGCTGCATGACAAGGCCTGTACTTGTACTAACAAACGACAATGAGAAGGCAAGAAGCTCCCTGCTACGTTCCATTGTGATGCATCCAGTCGCATCTTGAAGGAGATCCAATACGCCTTGGTAGTCTTGGTCCGAGCTGGCATGGTGCTCACAACTTTATTTGTGTTAAATGTTTGTAAAGTTTAAGTGCAAGAGACTTGTATCGTTGTCGGCAGGATTTGAACCTACGCGGGGAGACCCCAATGGATTTCAAGTCCATCGCCTTAACCACTCGGCCACAACAACACACGATACTATACAGCGTTTGGTTCCTTCACTGCCAATGGATTCTGTCGTAGGCGGAAATTAGAGCTTGGATTTAAGCTTGGATTTAAAACTCAGTTTATCCGATGGTCATGCACTAAGGCCTTAAAGACCAACTCCAATGAAAATGGTGTCTTTAACATGTTGAAAAGCATTCATCCAATGATGGAGGACATGTATAAAGAAAATGATACTTAAATGTGCCTATCTGAATATTTTTTGTAGTTAATTCATAGTGAACCAGTAACAGACAAAAACACGCTGCATGACAAGGCCTGTACTTGTACTAACAAACGACAATCAGAAGGCAAGAAGCTCCCTGCTACGTTCCATTGTGATGCATCCAGTCGCATCTTGAAGGAGATCCAATACGCCTTGGTAGTCTTGGTCCGAGCTGGCATGGTGCTCACAACTTTATTTGTGTTAAATGTTTGTAAAGTTTAAGTGCAAGAGACTTGTATCGTTGTCGGCAGGATTTGAACCTACGCAGGGAGACCCCAATGGTTTTCTAGTCCATCGCCTTAACCACTCGGCCACAACAACACACGAACCTATACAGCGTTTGGTTGCGTCACTGCCATTGGATTCTGTCATAGGCGGAAATTCATTTCCAAGCTGACTACAGAAAAATACAATTCCTGTTTTAGCAAAAATCATTGGGATAAATTTGCTGGCAATTAAAACAAGGGATCATTTCAAAAAAGGAAAATATGACAACCATTTTACCACCATGCCCAATTTCATTTCCCCAACAACCACACATTGTTTCCTCAAACACAACGCCTAAAAATTTGCCTTAAATCTAAAGAATTTTGTATATTTCTAGCATACTTGGCTAACATTTATCTTCATTCTAATGTTCAAACATAACCCTAATGAAAAATGAAAGATTCTGTTGAGAGCTTGGATTTAAAACTCAGTTTATCCGATGGTCATGCACTAAGGCCTTAAAGACCAACTCCAATGAAAATGGTGTCTTTAACATGTTAAAAAGCATTCATCCAATGATGGAGGACATGTATAAAGAAAATGATACTTAAATGTGCCTATCTGAATATTTTTTGTAGTTAATTCATAGGGAACCAGTAACAGACAAAAACACGCTGCATGACAAGGCCTGTACTTGTACTAACAAACGACAATGAGAAGGTAAGAAGCTCCCTGCTACGTTACATTGTGATGCATCCAGTCGCATCTTGAAGGAGATCCAATACGCCTTGGTAGTCTTGGTCCGAGCTGGCATGGTGCTCACAACTTTATTTGTGTTAAATGTTTGTAAAGTTTAAGTGCAAGAGACTTGTATCGTTGTCGGCAGGATTTGAACCTACGCGGGGAGACCCCAATGGATTTCAAGTCCATCGCCTTAACCACTCGGCCACAACAACACACGATACTATACAGCGTTTGGTTCCTTCACTGCCAATGGATTCTGTCGTAGGCGGAAATTAGAGCTTGGATTTAAGCTTGGATTTAAAACTCAGTTTTTCCGATGGTCATGCACTAAGGCCTTAAAGACCAACTCCAATGAAAATGGTGTCTTTAACATGTTAAAAAGCATTCATCCAATGATGGAGGACATGTATAAAGAAAATGATACTTAAATGTGCCTATCTGAATATTTTTTGTAGTTAATTCATAGTGAACCAGTAACAGACAAAAACACGCTGCATGACAAGGCCTGTACTTGTACTAACAAACGACAATGAGAAGGCAAGAAGCTCCCTGCTACGTTCCATTGTGATGCATCCAGTCGCATCTTGAAGGAGATCCAATACGCCTTGGTAGTCTTGGTCCGAGCTGGCATGGTGCTCACAACTTTATTTGTGTTAAATGTTTGTAAAGTTTAAGTGCAAGAGACTTGTATCGTTGTCGGCAGGATTTGAACCTACGCAGGGAGACCCCAATGGATTTCTAGTCCATCGCCTTAACCACTCGGCCACAACAACACACGAACCTATACAGCGTTTGGTTGCGTCACTGCCATTGGATTCTGTCATAGGCGGAAATTCATTTCCAAGCTGACTACAGAAAAATACAATTCCTGTTTTAGCAAAAATCATTGGGATAAATTTGCTGGCAATTAAAACAAGGGATCATTTCAAAAAAGGAAAATATGACAACCATTTTACCACCATGCCCAATTTCATTTCCCCAACAACCACACATTGTTTCCTCAAACACAACGCCTAAAAATTTGCCTTAAATCTAAAGAATTTTGTATATTTCTAGCATACTTGGCTAACATTTATCTTCATTCTAATGTTCAAACATAACCCTAATGAAAAATGAAAGATTCTGTTGAGAGCTTGGATTTAAAACTCAGTTTATCCGATGGTCATGCACTAAGGCCTTAAAGACCAACTCCAATGAAAATGGTGTCTTTAACATGTTAAAAAGCATTCATCCAATGATGGAGGACATGTATAAAGAAAATGATACTTAAATGTGCCTATCTGAATATTTTTTGTAGTTAATTCATAGTGAACCAGTAACAGACAAAAACACGCTGCATGACAAGGCCTGTACTTGTACTAACAAACGACAATCAGAAGGCAAGAAGCTCCCTGCTACGTTCCATTGTGATGCATCCAGTCGCATCTTGAAGGAGATCCAATACGCCTTGGTAGTCTTGGTCCGAGCTGGCATGGTGCTCACAACTTTATTTGTGTTAAATGTTTGTAAAGTTTAAGTGCAAGAGACTTGTATCGTTGTCGGCAGGATTTGAACCTACGTGGGGAGACCCCAATGGATTTCTAGTCCATCGCCTTAACCACTCGGCCACAACAACACACGAACCTATACAGCGTTTGGTTGCTTCACTGCCATTGGATTCTGTCATAGGCGGAAATTCATTTCCAAGCTGACTACAGTAAAATACAATTCCTGTTTTAGCAAAAATCATTGGGATAAATTTGCTGGCAATTAAATTAAGGGATCATTTCAAAAAAGGAAAATATGACAACCATTTTACCACCATGCCCAATTTCATTTCCCCAACAACCACACATTGTTTCCTCAAACACAACGCCTAAAAATTTGCCTTAAATCTAAAGAATTTTGTAAATTTCTAGCATACTTGGCTAACATTTATCTTCATTCTAATGTTCAAACATAACCCTAATGAAAAATGAAAGATTCTGTTGAGAGCTTGGATTTAAAACTCAGTTTATCCGATGGTCAAGCACTAAGGCCTTAAAGACCAACTCCAATGAAAATGGTGTCTTTAACATGTTAAAAAGCATTCATCCCATGATGGAAGACATGTATAAAGAAAATGATACTTAAATGTGCCTATCTGAATATTTTTTGTAGTTAATTCATAGTGAACCAGTAACAGACAAAAACACGCTGCATGACAAGGCCTGTACTTGTACTAACAAACGACAATCAGAAGGCAAGAAGCTCCCTGCTACGTTCCATTGTGATGCATCCAGTCGCATCTTGAAGGAGATCCAATACGCCTTGGTAGTCTTGGTCCGAGCTGGCATGGTGCTCACAACTTTATTTGTGTTAAATGTTTGTAAAGTTTAAGTGCAAGAGACTTGTATCGTTGTCGGCAGGATTTGAACCTACGTGGGGAGACCCCAATGGATTTCTAGTCCATCGCCTTAACCACTCGGCCACAACAACACACGAACCTATACAGCGTTTGGTTGCTTCACTGCCATTGGATTCTGTCATAGGCGGAAATTCATTTCCAAGCTGACTACAGTAAAATACAATTCCTGTTTTAGCAAAAATCATTGGGATAAATTTGCTGGCAATTAAAACAAGGGATCATTTCAAAAAAGGAAAATATGACAACCATTTTACCACCATGCCCAATTTCATTTCCCCAACAACCACACATTGTTTCCTCAAACACAACGCCTAAAAATTTGCCTTAAATATAAAGAATTTTGTAAATTTCTAGCATACTTGGCTAACATTTCTATTCATTCTAATGTTCAAACATAACCCTAATGAAAAATGAAAGATTCTGTTGAGAGCTTGGATTTAAAACTCAGTTTATCCGATGGTCAAGCACTAAGGCCTTAAAGACCAGCTCCAATGAAAATGGTGTCTTTAACACGTTAAAAAGCATTCATCCAATGATGGAGGACATGTATAAAGAAAATGATACTTAAATGTGCCTATCTGAATATTTTTTGTAGTTAATTCATAGTGAACCAGTAACAGACAAAAACACGCTGCATGACAAGGCCTGTACTTGTACTAACAAACGACAATGAGAAGGCAAGAAGCTCCCTGCTACGTTCCATTGTGATGCATCCAGTCGCATCTTGAAGGAGATCCAATACGCCTTGGTAGTCTTGGTCCGAGCTGGCATGGTGCTCACAACTTTATTTGTGTTAAATGTTTGTAAAGTTTAAGTGCAAGAGACTTATATCGTTGTCGGCAGGATTTGAACCTACGCGGGGAGACCCCAATGGATTTCAAGTCCATCGCCTTAACCACTCGGCCACAACAACACACGATACTATACAGCGTTTGGTTCCTTCACTGCCAATGGATTCTGTCGTAGGCGGAAATTAGAGCTTGGATTTAAGCTTGGATTTAAAACTCAGTTTATCCGATGGTCATGCACTAAGGCCTTAAAGACCAACTCCAATGAAAATGGTGTCTTTAACATGTTGAAAAGCATTCATCCAATGATGGAGGACATGTATAAAGAAAATGATACTTAAATGTGCCTATCTGAATATTTTTTGTAGTTAATTCATAGTGAACCAGTAACAGACAAAAACACGCTGCATGACAAGGCCTGTACTTGTACTAACAAACGACAATGAGAAGGCAAGAAGCTCCCTGCTACGTTCCATTGTGATGCATCCAGTCGCATCTTGAAGGAGATCCAATACGCCTTGGTAGTCTTGGTCCGAGCTGGCATGGTGCTCACAACTTTATTTGTGTTAAATGTTTGTAAAGTTTAAGTGCAAGAGACTTGTATCGTTGTCGGCAGGATTTGAACCTACGTAGGGAGACCCCAATGGTTTTCTAGTCCATCGCCTTAACCACTCGGCCACAACAACACACGAACCTATACAGCGTTTGGTTGCGTCACTGCCATTGGATTCTGTCATAGGCGGAAATTCATTTCCAAGCTGACTACAGAAAAATACAATTCCTGTTTTAGCAAAAATCATTGGGATAAATTTGCTGGCAATTAAAACAAGGGATCATTTCAAAAAAGGAAAATATGACAACCATTTTACCACCATGCCCAATTTCATTTCCCCAACAACCACACATTGTTTCCTCAAACACAACGCCTAAAAATTTGCCTTAAATCTAAAGAATTTTGTATATTTCTAGCATACTTGGCTAACATTTATCTTCATTCTAATGTTCAAACATAACCCTAATGAAAAATGAAAGATTCTGTTGAGAGCTTGGATTTAAAACTCAGTTTATCCGATGGTCATGCACTAAGGCCTTAAAGACCAACTCCAATGAAAATGGTGTCTTTAACATGTTAAAAAGCATTCATCCAATGATGGAGGACATGTATAAAGAAAATGATACTTAAATGTGCCTATCTGAATATTTTTTGTAGTTAATTCATAGGGAACCAGTAACAGACAAAAACACGCTGCATGACAAGGCCTGTACTTGTACTAACAAACGACAATGAGAAGGTAAGAAGCTCCCTGCTACGTTACATTGTGATGCATCCAGTCGCATCTTGAAGGAGATCCAATACGCCTTGGTAGTCTTGGTCCGAGCTGGCATGGTGCTCACAACTTTATTTGTGTTAAATGTTTGTAAAGTTTAAGTGCAAGAGACTTGTATCGTTGTCGGCAGGATTTGAACCTACGCGGGGAGACCCCAATGGATTTCAAGTCCATCGCCTTAACCACTCGGCCACAACAACACACGATACTATACAGCGTTTGGTTCCTTCACTGCCAATGGATTCTGTCGTAGGCGGAAATTAGAGCTTGGATTTAAGCTTGGATTTAAAACTCAGTTTTTCCGATGGTCATGCACTAAGGCCTTAAAGACCAACTCCAATGAAAATGGTGTCTTTAACATGTTAAAAAGCATTCATCCAATGATGGAGGACATGTATAAAGAAAATGATACTTAAATGTGCCTATCTGAATATTTTTTGTAGTTAATTCATAGTGAACCAGTAACAGACAAAAACACGCTGCATGACAAGGCCTGTACTTGTACTAACAAACGACAATGAGAAGGCAAGAAGCTCCCTGCTACGTTCCATTGTGATGCATCCAGTCGCATCTTGAAGGAGATCCAATACGCCTTGGTAGTCTTGGTCCGAGCTGGCATGGTGCTCACAACTTTATTTGTGTTAAATGTTTGTAAAGTTTAAGTGCAAGAGACTTGTATCGTTGTCGGCAGGATTTGAACCTACGCAGGGAGACCCCAATGGATTTCTAGTCCATCGCCTTAACCACTCGGCCACAACAACACACGAACCTATACAGCGTTTGGTTGCGTCACTGCCATTGGATTCTGTCATAGGCGGAAATTCATTTCCAAGCTGACTACAGAAAAATACAATTCCTGTTTTAGCAAAAATCATTGGGATAAATTTGCTGGCAATTAAAACAAGGGATCATTTCAAAAAAGGAAAATATGACAACCATTTTACCACCATGCCCAATTTCATTTCCCCAACAACCACACATTGTTTCCTCAAACACAACGCCTAAAAATTTGCCTTAAATCTAAAGAATTTTGTATATTTCTAGCATACTTGGCTAACATTTATCTTCATTCTAATGTTCAAACATAACCCTAATGAAAAATGAAAGATTCTGTTGAGAGCTTGGATTTAAAACTCAGTTTATCCGATGGTCATGCACTAAGGCCTTAAAGACCAACTCCAATGAAAATGGTGTCTTTAACATGTTAAAAAGCATTCATCCAATGATGGAGGACATGTATAAAGAAAATGATACTTAAATGTGCCTATCTGAATATTTTTTGTAGTTAATTCATAGTGAACCAGTAACAGACAAAAACACGCTGCATGACAAGGCCTGTACTTGTACTAACAAACGACAATCAGAAGGCAAGAAGCTCCCTGCTACGTTCCATTGTGATGCATCCAGTCGCATCTTGAAGGAGATCCAATACGCCTTGGTAGTCTTGGTCCGAGCTGGCATGGTGCTCACAACTTTATTTGTGTTAAATGTTTGTAAAGTTTAAGTGCAAGAGACTTGTATCGTTGTCGGCAGGATTTGAACCTACGTGGGGAGACCCCAATGGATTTCTAGTCCATCGCCTTAACCACTCGGCCACAACAACACACGAACCTATACAGCGTTTGGTTGCTTCACTGCCATTGGATTCTGTCATAGGCGGAAATTCATTTCCAAGCTGACTACAGTAAAATACAATTCCTGTTTTAGCAAAAATCATTGGGATAAATTTGCTGGCAATTAAATTAAGGGATCATTTCAAAAAAGGAAAATATGACAACCATTTTACCACCATGCCCAATTTCATTTCCCCAACAACCACACATTGTTTCCTCAAACACAACGCCTAAAAATTTGCCTTAAATCTAAAGAATTTTGTAAATTTCTAGCATACTTGGCTAACATTTATCTTCATTCTAATGTTCAAACATAACCCTAATGAAAAATGAAAGATTCTGTTGAGAGCTTGGATTTAAAACTCAGTTTATCCGATGGTCAAGCACTAAGGCCTTAAAGACCAACTCCAATGAAAATGGTGTCTTTAACATGTTAAAAAGCATTCATCCCATGATGGAAGACATGTATAAAGAAAATGATACTTAAATGTGCCTATCTGAATATTTTTTGTAGTTAATTCATAGTGAACCAGTAACAGACAAAAACACGCTGCATGACAAGGCCTGTACTTGTACTAACAAACGACAATCAGAAGGCAAGAAGCTCCCTGCTACGTTCCATTGTGATGCATCCAGTCGCATCTTGAAGGAGATCCAATACGCCTTGGTAGTCTTGGTCCGAGCTGGCATGGTGCTCACAACTTTATTTGTGTTAAATGTTTGTAAAGTTTAAGTGCAAGAGACTTGTATCGTTGTCGGCAGGATTTGAACCTACGTGGGGAGACCCCAATGGATTTCTAGTCCATCGCCTTAACCACTCGGCCACAACAACACACGAACCTATACAGCGTTTGGTTGCTTCACTGCCATTGGATTCTGTCATAGGCGGAAATTCATTTCCAAGCTGACTACAGTAAAATACAATTCCTGTTTTAGCAAAAATCATTGGGATAAATTTGCTGGCAATTAAAACAAGGGATCATTTCAAAAAAGGAAAATATGACAACCATTTTACCACCATGCCCAATTTCATTTCCCCAACAACCACACATTGTTTCCTCAAACACAACGCCTAAAAATTTGCCTTAAATCTAAAGAATTTTGTAAATTTCTAGCATACTTGGCTAACATTTCTCTTCATTCTAATGTTCAAACATAACCCTAATGAAAAATGAAAGATTCTGTTGAGAGCTTGGATTTAAAACTCAGTTTATCCGATGGTCAAGCACTAAGGCCTTAAAGACCAGCTCCAATGAAAATGGTGTCTTTAACACGTTAAAAAGCATTCATCCAATGATGGAGGACATGTATAAAGAAAATGATACTTAAATGTGCCTATCTGAATATTTTTTGTAGTTAATTCATAGTGAACCAGTAACAGACAAAAACACGCTGCATGACAAGGCCTGTACTTGTACTAACAAACGACAATGAGAAGGCAAGAAGCTCCCTGCTACGTTCCATTGTGATGCATCCAGTCGCATCTTGAAGGAGATCCAATACGCCTTGGTAGTCTTGGTCCGAGCTGGCATGGTGCTCACAACTTTATTTGTGTTAAATGTTTGTAAAGTTTAAGTGCAAGAGACTTGTATCGTTGTCGGCAGGATTTGAACCTACGCGGGGAGACCCCAATGGATTTCAAGTCCATCGCCTTAACCACTCGGCCACAACAACACACGATACTATACAGCGTTTGGTTCCTTCACTGCCAATGGATTCTGTCGTAGGCGGAAATTAGAGCTTGGATTTAAGCTTGGATTTAAAACTCAGTTTATCCGATGGTCATGCACTAAGGCCTTAAAGACCAACTCCAATGAAAATGGTGTCTTTAACATGTTGAAAAGCATTCATCCAATGATGGAGGACATGTATAAAGAAAATGATACTTAAATGTGCCTATCTGAATATTTTTTGTAGTTAATTCATAGTGAACCAGTAACAGACAAAAACACGCTGCATGACAAGGCCTGTACTTGTACTAACAAACGACAATCAGAAGGCAAGAAGCTCCCTGCTACGTTCCATTGTGATGCATCCAGTCGCATCTTGAAGGAGATCCAATACGCCTTGGTAGTCTTGGTCCGAGCTGGCATGGTGCTCACAACTTTATTTGTGTTAAATGTTTGTAAAGTTTAAGTGCAAGAGACTTGTATCGTTGTCGGCAGGAT
>NC_136239.1:4840000-4842500 GCF_053564925.1 Oryzias latipes
GATCTGGTGACGCTGTTTATGAGAGAAGTGAAAGAGAGACTACTGTCGAGGATGACACCCAAACTCTTTACCTGAGGGGAGGGAGAGATGGTGGAGCCGTCAATGGAAAGAGAGAAATGGTTGGTCTTGCTCAGGGTGGATTTGGTGCCAATCAGAAGAAGTTCAGTTTTATTGCTATTGAGTTTTAAAAAGTTTGAGGTGAACCAGGATTTGACTTCATTGATGCAGTCAACCAGCGCTAATGGAGGCAGTGTGGAGTTGGGTTGGCTGGAAAGATAGAGCTGGGTGTCATCCGCATAGCAATGGAAATGGATGTGGTGTTTTTGGAAAATATGACCAAGGGGGAGAAGGTAGATAATAAAGAGGAGTGGACCGAGCACAGAACCCTGAGGGACACCAGTTGTGATGGGGACAGAATGAGAAGTGAAAGATTTCAGTTGGATAAACTGAGTACGGTCAGACAGGTAGGAATGAAACCAGGAGAGGACGGTGCCAGAGATGCCAATGGAAGAGAGTCTGTTCAAGAGGATAGAATGAGAAATGGTGTCAAAAGCTGAACTGAGATCAAGTAAAAGAAGTATGGATAATAAACCACAGTCAGCAGAGAGGAGAAAGTCATTAGTAATTTTTAGAAGAGCAGTTTCAGTACTATGAAGGGGACGGAAGGCAGATTGGAAAAGTTCATACAGATTATTGGAGGACAGATGAGATTGAAGCTGAGCAGATACTGTTTTCTCAAGAATTTTTGAAATGAATGGAAGGTTGGAAATGGGACGGTAATTATTGAGGTCTGTGGGATCTGCACCCAGTTTTTTAAGTATGGGAGTGACAGCAGCAGTTTTCAATGCAGGAGGAACGATTCCAGAGGAGAGGGAAGCATGGATTATGTTGGTGATGAGAGGACAAAGAGAGGGAGCTGTAGCTTTAACAAGGATGGTGGGCAGTGGGTCAAGCTGGCATGTGGAAGGTTTGGATTTTTTAATTAATGTAGAGATTTGACTAACTGTGGGTAGGGTAAATGAAGAAAACGAATCATCAGACGTAAAAGATGGAATGGAAGATAGAAATGGAGCAGAGTAGGGGGTGAGCTGTTGATGGATAAGGTGGATTTTTGTGGTGAAAAATGAAGCCAAGGTGTTGCAGAAATCAGTTGAATAGAGATGTGATGGAAGGGAGTCAGGAGGTTTGATGATGTTAGAGATGAGGGAGAAAAGAATCTTTGAATTTTCTTTATTTGAATTGATGAGATTGGAGTAGAAAGCAGATTTGGTTTTAGAGATGCACTCTTTATAGTGGAGAATGTGCTGTGTGTACATGTCTTTATGGATACTTAGTCCGGTTTTGGTGTAAAATCTTTCAAGTTGGCGGCCTTTTGCTTTTAACTGTCTTAGAGAGGGGGTGTACCAGGGTGCAGTATAGGTGAATGAGACAGATCTGGATTTTAGTGGAGCAAGTGTGTTGAGGATGTGGTGCAGGTGTGTGTTGTAGTGTGAAACAAGTTGATCTGGAGCTGTAAAACTGTCTGTATTTGGGAGTTCACTGATCAGGGCAGATAAATTCTCCAGGTTGATATCCTTAGCATTACGGAAGGTAATATTGCGTGGAGGCTTGTGTTTGGAAAGAAACAAATTGACATTAAATGTCACAAGCATATGGTCGGAAAACGGGATGAAGTTTGATTTACAGTCCATGGGTATGATACCTGAGCAGCAGATTAAGTCCAGAATGTGTCCTTTTGAGTGAGTGGGAAAATCAACAAATTGTTGAAAACCAAAACTGTCCAAACAGGATAGGAAATCATTAGTAAGTGAATTGTTAACATTATCCAGGTGAATATTTAGGTCTCCTAGTAATAAAACATTTGGTGAAAGAGCAGAGATATATGTTAGAAAAGTTGAAAAGTCTGACATGAAATCCTTGTTAGGTTTTGGTGGTCTGTAAATAGTGGCAATGATGGTCGGGGTGGATCCAGAAAGCTGACATACAGTGGCCTCAAATGACTGGAAGGTAGGAACTGTTATAGGAGCTGCTCTCAAACACTCACGGAAAATTAATGCAAGACCACCTCCACGACCAGTGACACGTGGTTGGGAGAAATAAACAAACCCTGTTGGAGTGGCGTCGTTCAGATCCATGAAGACATTCTTCTGCTGCCACGTTTCAGTCAGGCATAAAAAGTCTAATTTACCGTCCACCACCAAATCCTGGATGAGATGGCCTTTTTTGGTGAGAGAGCGGGTGTTCAGTAGACCAAAGTTTACTTTTGAGCTGCTGCCGGTGGTTGTGTTCGACGTTCTTGGGACTCGCACCACGACCCGTTCAGCCCGGCGACCCGTGTTTCTCTTTAAGGTGCGAGTAGTGGACCAAAAAGAAGGCATGGAGCTGGAGTTGTCATATTGAAAGTTCCGATGACTGCCCCGATGAATGGGTCTGCGGCGGAAAATGTAGGGAAGATCCAGTCGCTGGAGGAAAGCAGGTGCATTATGTAGGGGTATGTGGA
>NC_136239.1:4855000-4942500 GCF_053564925.1 Oryzias latipes
CATCCAGTCGCATCTTGAAGGAGATCCAATACGCCTTGGTAGTCTTGGTCCGAGCTGGCATGGTGCTCACAACTTTATTTGTGTTAAATGTTTGTAAAGTTTAAGTGCAATAGACTTGTATCGTTGTCGGCAGGATTTGAACCTACGCGGGGAGACCCCAATGGATTTCAAGTCCAACCCCTTAACCACTCGGCCACAACAACACACGAAACTATACAGCGTTTGGTTCCTTCACTGCCAATGGATTCTGTCGTAGACGGAAATTAGAGCTTGGATTCAAGCCTGGATTTAAAACTCAGTTTTTCCGATGGTCATGCACTAAGGCCTTAAAGACCAACTCCAATGAAAATGGTGTCTTTAACATGTTAAAAAGCATTATTCCCATGATGGAAGATATGTATAAAGAAAATGATACTTAAATGTGCCTATCTGAATATTTTTTGTAGTTAATTCATAGTGAACCAGTAACAGACAAAAACACGCTGCATGACAAAGCCTGTACTTTTACTTTCAAACGACAATGAGAAGGCAAGAAGCTCCCTGCTACGTTCCATTGTGATGCATCCAGTCGCATCTTGAAGGAGATCCAATACGCCTTGGTAGTCTTGGTCCGAGCTGGCATGGTGCTCACAACTTTATTTGTGTTAAATGTTTGTAAAGTTTAAGTGCAAGAGACTTGTATCGTTGTCAGCAGGATTTGAACCTACGCGGGGAGACCCCAATGGATTTCAAGTCCATCGCCTTAACCACTCGGCCACAACAACACACGAAGCTATACAGCGTTTGGTTGCTTCACTGCCATTGGATTCTGTCATAGGCGGAAATTCATTTCCAAGCTGACTACAGAAAAATACAATTCCTGTTTTAGCAAAAATCATTGGGATAAATTTGCTGGCAATTAAAACAAGGGATCATTTCAAAAAAGGAAAATATGACAACCATTTTACCACCATGCCCAATTTCATTTCCCCAACAACCACACATTGTTTCCTCAAACACAACACCTAAAAATTTGCCTTAAATCTAAAGAATCTTGTAAAAATCTAGCATACTTGGCTAACATTTATCTTCATTCTAATCCTCAAACATAACCCTAATGAAAAATGAAAGATTCCGTTGAGAGCTTGGATTTAAAACTCAGTTTATCCGATGGTCATGCACTAAGACCTTAAAGACCAACTCCAATGAAAATGGTGTCTTTAACATGTTAAAAAGCATTCATCCCATGATGGAAGACATGTATAAAGAAAATGATACTTAAATGTGCCTATCTGAATATTTTTTGTAGTTAATCAATAGTGAACCAGTAACAGACAAAAACACGCTGCATGACAAAGCCTGTACTTGTACTAACAAACGACAATGAGAAGGCAAGAAGCTCCGTGCTACGTTCCATTGTGATGCATCCAGTCGCATCTTGAAGGAGATCCAATACGCCTTGGTAGTCTTGGTCCGAGCTGGCATGGTGCTCACAACTTTATTTGTGTTAAATGTTTGTAAAGTTTAAATGCAAGAGACTTGTATCGTTGTCGGCAGGATTTGAACCTACGCGGGGAGACCCCAATGGATTTCTAGTCCACCGCCTTAACCACTCGGCCACAACAACACACGAAACTATACAGCGTTTGGTTCCTTCACTGCCATTGGATTCTGTCGTAGGCAGAAATTCTTTTCCAAGCTGACTACAGAAAATACAATTCCTGTCTTAGCAGATATCACTGGGATGCATTTGCTGGCAATTAAAACAAGGGATCATTTCAAAAAAGGAAAATATGACAACCATTTTACCACCATGCCCAATTTCATTTCCCCAACAACCACACATTGTTTCCTCAAACACAACGCCTCAAAATTTGCCTTAAATCTCAAGAATCTTGTAAATTTCTAGCATACTTGGCTAACATTTATCTTCATTCTAATCCTCAAACATAACCCTAATGCAAAAAGAAAGATTCCGTTGAGAGCTTGGATTTAAAACTCAGTTTATCCGATGGTCAAGCACTAAGGCCTTAAAGACCAGCTCCATTGAAAATGGTGTCTTTAACACGTTGAAAAGCATTCATCCCATGATGGAGGACATGTATAAAGAAAATTATACTTAAATGTGCCTATCTGAATATTTTTTGTAGTTAATTCATAGTGAACCAGTAACAGACAAAAACACGCTGCATGACAAAGCCTGTACTTGTACTAACAAACGACAATGAGAAGGCAAGAAGCTCCCTGCTACGTTCCATTGTGATGCATCCAGTCGCATCTTGAAGGAGATCCAATATGTGTTTGTAGGCCTGGTCCGAGCTGGTATGGTGCTAAAATCTTTATGGCTGTTAAATGTTTGTAAAGTTTAAGTGCAAGAGACTTGTATCGTTGTGGGCAGGATTTGAACCTACGTGGGGAGACCCCAATGGATTTCTAGTCCATCGCCTTAACCGCTCGGCCACAACAACACACGAAACTATACAGCGTTTGGTTCCTTCACTGCCAATGGATTCTGTCGTAGGCGGAAATTAGAGCTTGGACTTGAGCTTGGATTTAAAACTCAGTTTATCCGATGGTCATGCACTAAGGCCTTAAAGACCAACTCCAATGAAAATGGTGTCTTTAACATGTTAAAAAGCATTCATCCAATGATGGAAGACATGTATAAAGAAAATGATACTTAAATGTGCCTATCTGAATATTTTTTGTAGTTAATTCATAGTGAACCAGTAACAGACAAAAAAACGCTGCAGGACAAAGCCTGTACTTTTACTTTCAAACGACAATGAGAAGGCAAGAACCTCCCTGCTACGTTCCATTGTGATGCATCCAGTCGCATCTTGAAGGAGATCCAATTCGCCTTGGTAGTCTTGGTCCGAGCTGGCATGGTGTTCACAACTTTATTTGTGTTAAATGTTTGTAAAGTTTAAGTGCAAGAGACTTGTATCGTTCTCGGCAGGATTTGAACCTACGCGGGGAGACCCCAATGGATTTCAAGTCCATCGCCTTAACCACTCAGCCACAACAACACACAAAACTACACTGCGTTTGGTTGCTTCACTGCCATTGGATTCTGTCATAGGCGGAAATTCTTTTCCAAGCTAACTACAGAAAAATACAATTCATGTCCTAGCAGATATCACTGGGATGCATTTCCTGGCAATTAAAACAAGGGATCATTTCAAAAAAGAAAAATATGACAACCATTTTACCACCATGCCCAATTTCATTTCCCCAACAACCACACATTGTTTCCTCAAACACAACGCCTCAAAATTTGCCTTAAATCTCAAGAATCTTGTAAATTTCTAGCATACTTGGCTAACATTTATCTTCATTCTAATCCTCAAACATAACCCTAATGAAAAATGAAAGATTCTGTTGAGAGCTTGGATTTAAAACTCAGTTTATCCGATGGTCATGCACTAAGGCCTTAAAGACCAACTCCAATGAAAATGGTGTCTTTAACATGTTAAAAAGCATTCATCCCATGATGGAGGACATGTATAAAGAAAATAAGCTTAAATAACTCCGTGATTAAATCATCCGTGGATAAATGTCGAAGCGCCATCCTCCCACCTTTGATCGACAGACAGACTGACAGTTGGATCACTGTCGATTCACTCATGTATCCTTCCGCGCTGCAATATTTATGCTTCTGCCGAGTCAAGGTTAGCCTGTAGCTAGATCCTTTCAATAGAACACAACTTAAATTGTTAACAATTATTTGTATGTTTTATTCTAATATAAATAGGGTAAAGGGTTTGAAAATAAAATTCTTCAATACTGTTTGTGAATGTAAATGATTACATAATCCTCATTAACATGATTAAAAATGATTCAAAGGGAGATTTCACAAAACAAAAACATTTTGATTTATTTTGCCCATATCTCAAAACTTTACAGTTAATTTAGTTTGATAATTATTGAGTTTGATAGTATAGGTTGACTTGTGTTTCTATATTGAGAGATGACATATTCAGCATCCACTAATTCCTGCCATTTTATATTTAAACATTATGGTACAAATAAGTAAGGGACAAATATGTACCTTACACCTAGAAAAGCTCACAATGTACAATGGAAAGTGCATAATTGTACCCTAGGGGTGCAAAATTGTACCTTAAAGATACATTTTTGTACTTTTAAGGGTACATATGCAAAGTTTTTACCTTAGGGAACAAAAATGGACCTGTATTGTACCTCTTTTTCTAACAGAGTGGCTCCAACAAACTGACATTGCATTGTGTGATAGTCGGGTTTTTGTTTTATGTTTGAGTTTCTGTTTTCATGTTTTAAAGTTATTAAATGTGGTCATGTCTGCAGACTAGCACATGGAAAACCAGGGTTCGTTTCCCAGGGTGTGCAATGAGCTTCATCCAGTGTGGGTCTTTGGGCAAGACCCTTTATGCTACTGCCTATGTAGATACAGAGGGTCCCAAGTCTGGGTCTCCCTGTGCCAGTAAAATATGGGGTAGTGTCAGGAAGGGCATCTGGCGTAAAAATCTCTGCCAAACCACCTGTGCAAAATCAATGTAAGCTGATTCCCTGCGGTGAACCGTGAGGGGATTTGCTAAAAGGTAAAAAACATTTTGGTCAGTTCCTTTTCCACCACAAAACCCTAAAATTACAAATCTTTTGTAATGCTATCTCAAAGGGGTGTAATCCAGTGCTACTGTTTTACTGTCCTAACTTTGGCTAAATGCAGTCATTTTTGAAATCAGTTATGTAAATCACACACAGGGGTTATGCCTCCCAAGTGGCATGTGGGCTGGGGGAGACGTTTTGGAGGGAGATAAATGAGGAACGCCAGAGTATTCCTAATGAGCAGAATGGTGATTGGAGCAGACTTTGACGGACATGGGTGAAGGAAACAGAGGTGATGAGGACGTGATGGAGACGTTTGGTGTTCAGGACAGGAAAAAAAGACAGATGGTGGTGGAATGAAAAGAGTTGGATTTCATGTTGGAGAATGTGGAGGGCAGCCTCTGAAATCTAAGGGGGTCTGTTTGTCAGACACGAAGAGAAACTGCCATAACCTGGCCTGCTTCTTCCACCTGAGTGAAGCTTGAAGCAGCATCTCTGAGGACTTCATCTATGCGCTGTATGCTTACTGACCCCCCCTTGTTGGATTTTTTTCCCTCCAAGTGTGGTCTGTATGCAAAAAAACCTACAGTAGACGTTTCTGATTTGGAGCAGCTGTGGTGCTTCTTCTTCCTGTGTAATTACCGGAATCTGCCAGAAGCTGTGTGCTGCTCTTCAGAGATAAGGCTCTATTGTTTTGCTATGACAGATAAATGCGTCTCCTCCTCCTGGTTTGAACCACTTTAGAGTTTCAGCGATTATTTTTTATCTCCAGTAATTAAGTCAGGAAACCTCAACAGAGGATGCAGAAAAGCATCATAAAAAATAACTTATCTGTGTAAAAACATACAGTATGCTTTTAAATGTGTACAATAATAGGCATAAACACACGAGCAAACAGAAACAAAAGAGAGGAAACTAATAAGTCCATCCATCCATTTTCATCTCCTGCTGTTTCTAGTCTTATACAGTGGGGTAAAAGAGTAGTTATTCAGCCCCCAGTTGTGCAGATTCTCCCATTTAAAAAGGGAGAGGTCTGTAATTTTCATCATAATTATACCTCAAATAAGAGACAAAATGAAAAAAAATCCAGAAAATCCCATTGTCGGATTTTATGTGTAAATTATGTTGGAAGATAAGTATTTGGTCATCTACAAACAAGCAGGATTTCTGGCTCTCACAGACCTGTAGCTGCTTCTGTAGAGGATCCTCTGTCCTCCACTTGTTACTTGTATTGATGTCTCCTGTTTGAACTGGTTTTCTATAGAAAAGACACCTGTCCACAACCTCAAACAGTCCCACTCCAATCTCCACAATGACCTAGACCAAAGAGCTGTCTAAGGAAACCCGGAACACAATTGTTGACCTGCACCAGGCTGGGAAGACTGAATCTGCAATAGGTTAGCAGCTTGGTGTGAAGAAATCAACTGTGGGAGCAATTATCTGGAAATGGAAGACATACGAGACCACTGATAAACTCAATCCATCTGGGGCTCCGCGCAAAATCTGACCTCATGGGGTCAAAATGATAAAAAAGAACGAAGAGCAAAAGTCCCAGAACCACACAGGGGTCCTAGTGAATGACCTGCAGAAAGCTGGGACCAAAGCAACAAAGGCTACCATCAGTAACACACTGCACCGCCAGGGACTCAAACCCTGCAGGGCCAGACGTGTCCCCCTGCTAAAGCCAGTACATGTGCCGGCCCGTCTAAAGTCTGCTAGAGAGCATTTGGATGATCCAGAAGAGGATTGGGAGAATGTCCTACGGTCAGATGAAACCACAATAGAACTTTTTGGTAAGAACTCTACTGTTTGGAGGAGAAAGAATGCTGAGCTGCATCCAAAGAACACCATACCTACTGTAAAGCATGGGGGTGGAATCATCATACTTGGAGGAATGGGCCAAAATAGGCCGACACAGTTCCTACATTCAAAGTTAGACTCAAACGTTCCTTTTTGGACAGGCTTGTTGCCAGACTGGCTAGTGTTTAGAGAATATCTACATTACTGATAATATGTTTCCTGCCTGCATCTTAATCCATCTTCGACCTGACCCGACCTGACTCTTGCACCAAGCACACTTCGAGGGACGATTTTATCAAATTGCAACCACACGAATATTTTCAATGGACTTCCAGATCCCACCTGCACCACTACAACCTATCCACGCCTCTATGCACTAAGTAGACACCACAGGCATCATTTCCAGGATGACCCAGCTTCGTTGTGTGGTCAGAAGAAGATATTCTGTCCCGAGCCCCAGATCGTTTATGCATATTGACACAAATCCCAAACTTACACGGTGAGTAAAGTTTAAATTGATTGATTGTGTCTTTATTTTTTGAATATTTGTGTTTTCTGATGCATGCTTTGTTTTTATCTACAAAGGTACAACATTGTCATTTTTGGAGGCATAGATCTGGCTTTTCCAGAAAGGTAATAAAAATGTTTTTTATTAACATATGACCTGTAACACTGTCAGAAGTCAGAACTCTGGTCACCAGCGAGAACCATCTCCAGATTTCAAACCCCACTTCCTGGATGCTGCACACCTGACTCATTCACGCAATCAATCACAGTTTTCTTAAGCTCTGCGCCGAGCTGAGCTCAATGTGACGTACTGTTTGTGTCACTCTGCCTTCATTACCAAGTGCAGTTTGGACCCATAGCTGGACCTGATCTTCTGTCTGCTGACCCTGACTCTGTTTGCCTGCCTCTTGCTCCAACCCTCGCCTGCATTTTGACCAACCGGTTTCTCCTCTGATGAACTTATGCCTGTTATCGACTCCTGCCTACCTACCCATGATTTAGCTTTGTGGATTTTAAGAGAGTAAATAAACCTGCTGCATTTGGATCCAGCCACATTTGACTGTCTTCAAAGTGTGGAATGTATAACTGGTCTGTCAAGAATTAACTCTATCAATCCTGATATTTATTGTTTACAGTTTAGTCTATATAATTTGCAATATTTTTTGGCATTTCAAATCCTTTTTTTCATTAGTCATTGCATGTTAGGATTTACAGTTGAAAATCATTATGAATTACCATTAATATGAAGTTTCTCATTTTAACAAATGCTGTAGGGCACATGCATGTATTTGGCGATCATTTTCTTATCTTTTGATCTTAATGTTAACATTTTTAAGTATTCATTAAAGAACTTGTGCCTTGTATTTTTGTACACTTAGATGTATCTATGGGTCTCCAATAATAATCTGGCATCAACAAACCTGACCTTCTTCCGTGAAGCTGTTGAGACTTTTGGCTTGCCACACAGGTAAAATCTGGTTTTGCCCATGTCAAGTTTTCAGTTGCTTTGGGTTCTACACAAACTGTTTAATATACAACCTTTATCTGTGCAGATGAGACATAATATAGATTGTGCATAGTAGTGTATTGTAGACTACAGTCACTACCACGGACCATACTTTTGCTTAACTGTGTTTCCTTAGGGTTCGGGGTGGTCATGGTGTGGAGAATGTCGATGTGGCTCGCTTCATGTTTTCTGTTCAAGGAACAGCAAGGGGGAGTTTCAATGCAGGCAAAAGTGTTCAAAACCAGAGGCAAGTCTTTTTTTTTGTTGCCAAAACCCATTCCCCAGCAAAATTAATGATCTCAAAATGATTACAAAAGTAACCCCATCTGCTAAGCTTATCATCAAAGTGGTGTGTTGCCATGCAGAAAAGACTGAAGAGTATCTTGATACTCATACTTGAAACTTATTTTTGTAGCATGTGATATCATGAAAAATATACCAACACACTTTAGTTTTTCAGAACAGAAATGAACGATTGTGGCGAGATGTCTTCACTGATGTCACTGGTCCCAACTATCACGTTCTACATCAGCTGGAAGAGGAGGACCATCTTGATCTGTCCAGCAACCTTCACCCTTTTTGCTGCCATTATGTGTTCATTGCTCTTATTCAACAGCACCTCAATATATTCAGAGACGGCTGGGATGAGCATCCTCTTTCAACAGAGGGGAACCTTTTTCCCAAACAGCTGTGGCATTTGGGGCAGCAGCATCATTCACAGGAGTGTGAAGAGGTTGGCTTTTCTACTGTGTAGATATTAAAACTGGTAGATTTTCATATTTGTAAGTCAAATTTGACACATTTCTAAAAAATAGCATGTCAATTTTCTTACAGGACCTGCATATTCCACAAATAGACTGAGAAAGCAGTGGCCTTGAGTGCAGTGACCCCAACTCTGGCATCTCTGTAACCTAGATTGAATGCCCACGGAGCCAGCAGGAACTGGCCGGCTTGACTGCTGCAGTTAACCCACTGGGATCAACAAATCTTGGTGTTGATGTTTATTTAGCCCAGGGGTTGGCAACCCACGGCTCAGGAGCCGCATGCGGCTCTTTGGCGCTGCCCTAGTGGCTCCCTGGAGCATTTTTAAAAATGTTTGAAAATGTAAAAAGATGGGGGAGGTAAATATATTTTTTGTTTTAATATGGTTTATGTAGGAGGAAAAACAAGATACAAACATTATTAACGTTTTCCAATGCTGGAAGAATGCGTAGAAAAAACTTTGTAACGTCAAGCAGGTACATAAGTTGCAGAGGGCAAAGCGGGAGCCAAGCTGTCAAAGAGTAGAGCTATCAATCTGTTGGCTGCACTGGAGAAACGTCCGTGACCCATGAAAGCCACGTCTCCGAACAGTTTCAGGGAGAGGGAGGCAGCAAGCTTAGCTGAGAGCAGAAACTCCTTTCTGGCATTACAAGTCTGTTTACTTAACACACGCACCACATTGAACATTGCACAGAAGTCATCAACCTCTCTCCTATGGAGTCCTATACTGTTCATAATTAAATAAATAAACATTTAATTAAATAAATAAATATGACCTCACGCAAATACACAATCAACCAATAAATCTCTCATAAATATATAAAAAGATCATGAAATGGTGAAAAACCTGCACACCAATTTTAAATTAGCCATTATATTATTCAATATATTTCATTTTGCTTTAAAAACCTGTTCAATATTTTAAAACAGCATTTTAAAATATTCATTTTATTCATGTGGAATATTATTATAATTCTACGTCTTTTTTGGTATTCAAAATCAATACTTTACAAAATAGCTTTGTTTTTATTTCATGTTGCTGTTTTTCATAATGGCTTATTTATTTCATGAAGAGCTTTTTCAGGAGAATGGGTCTGTCTGTCAATCTAACCAGACAAGGCGGAGACACTTTTGTGATTGGCTACTCCTTTACTCAGACATGAGCAGCAGCACCCTGACTACATCGATCGAAGATGTTTCAGCGAACGTGACGGCGCAATGCACTCTCCTCAACACTAGGGGCAGTATGCACCTCAACACATCCACAGTGTTACCAGTTTTGGTTCTAAATTTGCGGATAAAAGTGGCTTTGGGCAAGTGTGCATAATTCGGGTGATTTTGTGGTCGGTTCGGCAATTTTCATCTTCTCATTAACATCTAGTAGTGGTCTAAGTTAGGCTGCGTGGCTGTTGGAGTTCCACAAAACTTCTATGAACTGGAGTTCCATGAACGCACCATGCGGCGTGTGGGAGGAGCTAGCAGCTAATGTTTTTAGCCTGATAGCCACATGGAGCTGTGGCTGTGTTAATCTCATTTAAAATGCATGGATGCACAATGCACACGGATTGTTAAAAGATCAGGGTTATTTATTTTGAATAGTTCTACATGATAACAATGTTTCCATGTATGAGTTCATGAGATCATCCCAGAGAGGCTCTGCTTCAGGTCCTGCAGTCACTCAAACTACGTCTAAATCACGTGTAAATCAGAGAGCCCAGCGCAAAAGTGTGTGTGTGTGAGTGCAAGTTAAGGGTCTGTTGTTCAGTTCGCCGGAAAAGTAATAATAAAAAAGTATATCCAAAGTATAGAGACTGAATCTTTTATTAACCCGCTCTGAGGTCTGAACGGGGAAGTGATCCCCAAATCAAACCCCGGATCTCCGCTGAGTTTTACAACCAGAAAGAGAAACTTTCGCAGGAAAAGTACAACATTTTCCCCGAGAGGGAAAAATAAAACCAGAGGACCTGATTTATAATCATTGTCTCAATGAAAATAGAAAACATATCATAAGGTTCAGGAGGCCTCAGCAGGCTTGTTCCACTATCCGCTGATGCCTGGTCTGACTCTCTGTCGGTCCGCCAGCTCGCCTCCTTCTGCGAGCCGACACAGTGTAAGACGATGACGTAAGACTGGATCTGTGAGCTCAGACAGCAGAGCAAGTTGTTTAAAAAAAAAAAGCAGAGCTGTTAGCTGCAGAGCAAAGGAGAGCTGAGTGAATGACGTAAGAGTCAGGAGTGTTTCACGGGTAACTTCAGACGTGGACGACCGGAGCTCCTTTGGTCCACACAAACCCTCAAACTACAAAAACAGAGTCGTCCATGTTTGCATATTTTGCTGCAGGCAGAGAGTTCGTATCAAATGTCAGCAAAGCCGCACGGATATCGCTGAAATATGCCATCTCTCTGACTGGTACACCGCTGAGTGGGTATCAAGGAATATAAGTCGATTTCCATGGATGAGCCAATGAGTGTTTAGATCCCGCCCACATTCACTGATTGACAGATAGACCCATTCTCCTGAAAAAGCTCTTCATGAAATAAATACGCCATTGTGAAAAACAGCAACATGAAATAAAAACAAAGATATTTGGAAAATGCTGATTTGGAAATCCGAGGTTCTGAAAAAAGAAGTAAAATTATAATAATATTCCACATGATTAAAAATGAATATTTTAAAATGCTGTTTTGAAATAATGAACAGGTTTTTAAAGCAAAATGAAATATATTGAATAATATAATGGCTAATTTAAAATCAGTGTGCAGGTTTTTTACCATTTCATGATCTTTTTATATATTTATGAGAGATTTATTGATTGATTGTGTATTTGCATGAGGTCATATTTATTTATTTAATTAAATATTTATTTATTTAATTATGAACAGTATAGGACTCCATACTCTCGCTCCCACACTCACGGTGCAACATAAAGAAACAACATAAGAGGAAGAATAAACTAAGGTGGAACAACAAAACTGCCATATGAAAAGAAACGTGGGCAAACAGAAACGCTCATGCTGTAGGAAGAAAGGCGCTATATAAGTATACGCCATTTACCATTTAATTAGATCAGGAAACCGCATCCCACAATCCCCTCCTGCTAACAGACCTAAAATGCACATGACTTTTTTTTTTTACTTTATTGTACAAAATGAAAGTACAATAAAAGACACAAATTTACAAATTAAACTTCAGATATGCCAGGGGAGCATTCTTTTGTTCGAATCCTCAAAATAAAAATGGCATAAAAAATTGTATTTCTTTATTACATTTCTTTAATTTTATCAAAGCAATGAAACATAACTCATTGATATTGTAGCGACCTGGGGGTTAGCCCCGCCTTCAGCCCCTAAGGCTCATGGGAAGTGGGGAGTTTCGGGGTAAAACCTTGAGTGAGAGTGTTGTGAATTGAAGTCACTTCCATGCTGTTTCTGCTGTTTATGTGCTTGGATCAAGGGGCTTAATGGTGAAAAGGAATGTCCGTGCGCTTCCTGTTTATTTTTGCTTGAGACTATCCGGAGTTGTGCAGTGATTGGGATACGGATAGGTTTTCAATTAAGCCCCTATGCTAGCAGTTTGGCGTTGTATACCCCGCTAAAGAGACGTCCTGGCTGGATTGTCACAATATTATTGTATTGAAGTTAAACTTGCACAACAGAGCAGTCACGTGACGCGTCGTTCTCCGCTGAATGCGCTGCAGGGCAAATAAACATTTAATAATGCTCATTATGTATTTGTAGCAACTTAGTCATTTTGATAGCAGGCTAATATAGATACATATTGCATGTGTTGCCTTCATTATAAGGCTTAAATATGGCTTATAATATTTTGCGGCTCCAGACCTGTTTGTTTTTTGTTTTGTTCATCCAATTTGGCTCTTTCAACATTTTGGGTTGTCGACCCCTGATTTAGCCACACTGCAGTACATGCAGAGCATTGCTTACATGTAACCTAAGTTTCAAAATTGTAAAAAATAAACCAAAAAAATTAAAACCTTTCATCCTGGCATTTAATTTTGTTAGATAACACATTTAACTGAAATTGACAGGTCAAGTAATTATCCATGCTGAATTGTTCTGTCTACAATCCCTTCTTCTCTCTCTAAGCATTTCTGCTTGTCTTGCATATTTTTAGAGGGACATCAAACAGTTGGTGATGTTTCTGATCTTAGATTTTCTTACTTGACGATGTGTTGGATGTATTGTCTTGATGATCAGGACTGTGGAAAATGTGGTTTAGATTAACCAGTGATCTTAAGTTATGTTTTGAGCTCACAGACATGATACTTTGTACAGCCTTACTAAAGGATGAATTTAAATAGAATAATCTGAACATTAAATTAAACGTACTTGCAAAACATACTGTTTGAAAAGTTCCATCGAACAGTTAAATGGCTACAAAATCAATAACTTGGCTTACAAGCAGGCATTGAGTTTGAATGCAGTAATCTTCCTAGGAGAAATGTGTTATCTGAGGTATTAGATCAAATTGAGTTCTTGCAAAGAGAAATCACTTTCAGTGCAGAAGATCAGGTCTTTACTAACAGTTTGAAACCACAGGTTCACACGTTTAATGAAACAAAGCAACAACAATATCCGAGCAGGTCTTAAGGCAAAAATCTCGAGGCAGATTTTTAAAAGGGTGAAGCAGATGTTTCTTAGCTGGAGATTACAAAAAAGATGAAATGAAACAAGTCTACACAGAGATGTAGCAGAATCTGATCGCTTTGTGAAAATGATAGAAAACTTGAAGGACTGACATAAACACCCTCCGTATTACCAAGACAACACAAGAGAGGAATGTTGAGAGCTTGAATGCTAAACTTTCTGCGCTAAGCTTTTCTCTCTAAAGATTAAAAAATGATCTTGCTTAAAAGAAGAGTGAAGGAAAATCATTACAAATTATGAGGCTGAGGAACAAATTTCCCAAAAAACGAAAAAAACAAAAACAAATTCTGCGCAGGACTTGACATTAGGCAAAAGAACAACCATTTTATTGGACTGAGGTTTCAGCCAGTATATATTTAAAGATCCAAAAATTCTAAAGGTTCTGAGTTAGTGATTTATACCATGGAAACAACCAGATGTTTAGGGTTTATTACGGTCACCATTACAAATGTCTTAAATAACCATTAAACAAAAAAGGTATTTTTTAAACAAACTTAACGTCAGTGCTGTAGAAAATCTGTGTAATGTGGCTTCATAACAGAAGGTAGCCTAACTATTGTTTCAGATTTCATATTAGTCAGAAACCATAGTCATTACTTGCAATGCAGCATTCTTAACTGTCCTTGAATTGATCGTAACTCGGCAAACGTAGAATGTGGAAACTGGTGGACGATGTTGGATGGTCTGCCCGTTTCACCTCCACTTGCATGTCCTGCATGGGCTTCTCCCAGCCAACCCAAAACATCACCAGTTGCTTTCGTTTGTGTTCAGTGACTAAATGGCAATAAATGACACAGAGAATATATATATATATATAAAAAATAAAAATAATGATGCCTAAAACAAAGTTTTAAATAAGTAGATTAGTGCAAAAAGGTTTTCTAAGACAAATGTAATTCCTGCTCAGTACCAGGTCTATTGAAACCATTTTGAGTGGATCTTGAAGTCATTCACTGATTCTTACCACCACTTACATAAGTAATTTTATGACAACTAAAATTGTTGAAAATAAACCTGTACATTCTTAAGGCGCATATTACAAAAAGTACAATATACCTGTCTCCACAAACTTGCGTAGATACCCAGCAACTACAGATTTGACAGCAACAGAGCATCCATCTTCATTTTGATCCTCATCTTCAGACCAAATTATATTTTGCAGGACCATCTTTATACAAATAAGATGAAATGCTTACTATTTAAACTCATTTAAAAAAATTAAGGAGTAATGACTGGGTTGTTATGAAATGTCACAGACTAAATATGAAATAAAAAGGATAAATTATTGAAGAAAAAACAGACATTATGCTACATTGCAGTAGTGGCTTAGATTTAGGTTCTAAATAACTTAGATTGTTCTTTACATGAGTACTTTTCATATTTTCTTTGAACAACATTTCATGGAAAGCACTAATGGAGGTGTGTCTATCACCCCTTACGGTTGCTTCCCTATCCCCAAAATCTCTGGAGTGAAACAAACACTGTATGTTTGACATTCATTGAGTCTCTATCAATATCCATATATTATTGTGAAATTAACATTTCGTTTCTGAGTCCTCCTAACCAAATTTAGAAGTGATGAATGTGATTTACTAGATTTTTATTCTCAAGATTATGTCTCTCACAGTCGAAGTGGATGAATGAGGAAAATTCAAGACCTCTTTCATCATTTTAAGTCAGACAACTTCTACAATTGGTGTCTGACTAAAGACGTTTTTGCCCCACTATACCACATACTTGGTTGCATTTTTAAGTCCTAACAGTACGTTCATTCGGTTGTTTCCACTTTTGTTTAGGCCCCCAAAGAAGAAAAAAGTAATTGCTGCTATGACTCATCTCTAATATCCAGCTATTGTTCATTTGACCACACCGCGTATTGAAGCAGACTTTGTAAAAGCCACGCCCGGTTTGTTGCTGTCAGCACAGGAAGATGCCAAGATAAAGTCAAGTGATCGACAGATTCTCTTTGATCTCCTGTGAGACATCTGCCTTTCCACTTGTTGTGAGCATAATGGAGAAATTTAAAATAACATACCTGAGTTTAGGAAAAGGAGCCGGTTTAGCTCGTGCTGGTTTGCGGCGCCTTCCGTCCGTGAAACCAGGGTTCGACTCCGGGCTGCTCCCTGTTCCCTTCTCTACCTCTGCCGGTTCCAAGCCTGGTTTGAGAAGGTTGCGTCAGGAAGGGCATCCGGCGTAAAACATTGCCAAATCTACCATGCGACTCGTTCGCTGTGGCGACCCCTGATGGGAGAAGCCGAAAGTGGAAGAAGACCTGAGTTTAGGAAAAGGACTTCTGTCTTTATGAAGTATGCATTGTGTTAGAGTTTAAACCTACCAGCTCTATTGTCTCTTGGATGTCAATGTCTGCCACATCTTCAAGCACAAAAGCTGCTGTTTCTTGGGAGCCCCCCAGCAAAACATACAGGATTGCAGGACTTATACCCATTAGGGGAGGACCACCTTGAAGAAAAGAATGACCTATCATCCTGCCATCCATCTTGAACAAGTCACTCTGTAAAAGCACCTTTGAGGTTGAAGGACTGAGATGGTCAGCTTGACCCTCAAATAATAGAGTCCCAGTTCTATTTCCTGCATGAACAAAGAAGCACAGGTCCATGATGACTGGGCTAAGCCATTAAAATCACAAGGACTTATGAGACTATGAAAAATAGAAAGATGGGTTGTGTGTGGGGGGGTGAGGCTGTTACATGATGTACATCTGAGACTTACCAAAATCCAGTGAAAATCCAGTTTGCAGCTTTTGCATCACTAGGCTAAAGAAATGCAGTTTTACACCCTCACCCGGCGCTACGTCACCTGACAGACAAAAAACATAATAGATCAAGTAGTACTCAATCAGGGCAGCTATTGTATTGTATTCTATATTTTAAATTACAAATTGGCATTTGAAAAAAAAAAAGACAATTATGGAAAAATGTGGATTACCTTCCAATCTATAATGGAGGGGTCTGGCCCAATCAACTTTATGGACGTTGTAAAAACTGATTAGTCTCTCCTCCTGTTCCTCAACACTCTCTCAAATCCAGTTTCACTTTGAGAGTTGGCTCATCTTCGTTCTGCTCCAGTAAAAAGCTCCTATATAGCACTGAGGCTCACTCTGGATCTTCAGCTCTTTTCCAAGCTGGAAAGGGGTTTAATTATTCATTCATTCATTTTCTTAACCATTTTTCCCTTTCAGGGTCACAGGGCTGCCAGAGCCTATCCCGGCCACTTGTGGGTGAAGGCAGGTGACAGGTCGCCAGTCTGTCACAGGGTAGAATGTCCACAAACATACACCCATTCACTCTCACACTTAGGGACAATTTAGAGTTGCCAATTAACCTATGAAGCATGTTTTTAGACGGTGGGAGGAAGCCGGAGATCCCGGAGAGAACCCACGCATGCACGGGGAGAACATGCAAACTCCACACAGAAAGGTCCCCCGTTGATGTAGTTTTTCACATCCCCCAACTGGGACTTGAACCGGAGGCCTTCTTGCTGTGAGGCAATAGCGCTAACCACTGCGCCACCGTGCAGCCGGGGGTTAATTAAAAATACTTTTATCCAAGGCCATGTCATCTCAGTGTCGGGGAAGTGTACAGGAAAACTTCAGGACAGTAGGAGCAGAAGGACCAACCACATGCCGATGTTATAAATGTGGAAAGGAAGGCCACATTAAACGTGACTGTCCAAGTTGGAAGTACAAGGCCAAAAAGAAGACTCATAAGGCTAAAAGCATGACATATGACGATGCAGAAGGTGAAAGCGCTTTTGTCACCAAAGAGGCAAATCCAAATGACACACCACAACAGTTTGAATGGTTGATAGATTCTGGTGCATCAAAGCACATGACATGTGATAACAACATTCTTCA
The DNA here is from genome assembly GCF_053564925.1 of Oryzias latipes. Lineage (NCBI taxonomy): Eukaryota > Metazoa > Chordata > Actinopteri > Beloniformes > Adrianichthyidae > Oryzias > Oryzias latipes. The sequence continues at coordinate 4,872,180 of NC_136239.1, forward strand.
AGATTACCAGCAGTTCACGGAAGCACAGTCTGTGAAGCTCGGTGACGGCAGGGTGGTTGATGCCCTGGGAATGGGAAACGTCAATCGGAAAATGACTTTCAAAATAAGTGATGTAAAAGACATCACAATGTATGATGTGCTGTATGTTCCAAAGCTGTTGGGGAATTTATTTTCAGTGGGAGCAGCCACCAAGAAAGGCAACACAGTGCAGTTCCGGAAGTCTCACTGTTACATACGTGGAAAAAATGGAACTCTTCAAGGAATGGGAACACGAAGAGCTGATGGACTTTATCAGCTGGATGGTAAAAAGGACTTACAAGTTTGTCATAATGCATCAGTAGCAGCCAGCTTATGGCACCAGCGGCTGGGCCACACTACCAAGCTAAAAGAACTAAAAGATCTGGTGAACGGAGTGGACTTCACAGAAACAGAGGTTTCTTTCTGTGAGGGATGTGTTGAAGGAAAACTGTCTAAGCAGCCATACAAGTCGATTGGAGGAATTCGTTCCAAACACAGAATGCAGCTGATTCATAGTGATGTCTGTGGTCCCATGCAGACTGAATCCATTGGTGGAGCAAAATATTTTGTAACATTTATTGACGATTACTCCAGATGCTGCAAAGTGTACTTCCTGAAACACAAGAATGAGGTGTTAACCAAATTCAAAGAATTTGAAAGAACATTCACAAATGAATGTGGACAAGCTGTTAAAAGACTCAGAACAGACAATGGGGGTGAGTACACATCAAGAGAGTTTCAAGAATATTTGAAAGCTCAAGGCATCCAACATGAAGTGACTGTACCTCACTCACCACAGCAAAATGGTGTTGCAGAGAGGAAAAACAGGACTTTAGTTGAAGCAGCTAGAAGTATGCTTTCACATGCTAAGTTGCCAAAATTGTACTGGGCAGAAGCTGTAGCCACAGCAGCATACATTCAAAACAGGCTGCCTACATCTCTACTGAAGACACCCTATGAGAGATGGTGTGGAAAAAAACCTGACATGAGTCACATGAGGGTGTTTGGATGCATTGCTTATGCACATATTCCAGATGAAAAAAGACAAAAACTGGACAAAAAAGCTATGAAGCTTCGCTTTGTAGGCTATGCAAACAACGCTAAGGGTTTTCGCCTATATGATGAAGAGAAAAGAAGGATTTTAATCCGCCGGGACATCATTTTCAATGAAACAAACTTTGACTGGAAACAGGGACCAGAAGAGCCCCACCCAGAGAATGAAGTAACTGTGGACACAAATGACATTGAAACAGAGAATGAAGCCACTGCTGATGATGATGTCAGAAAAAGTGACAGAATCAAAAAGGCTCCAAAGAGATATGGATACGACGAGTTTGCTGATGCAGTTGTTGTAGATCATCACGCAAATATGTGTTGTGTGACAGAGCCACTCACAATGAAAGAAGCTCTGAGTCCAAATGCAAAAGAATGGCAGGATGAAGCTGATTTGAAATATGAGTCGCTGCTCGAAAATGAGACATGGGATCTAGTGGACTTACCAAAAGACAGAAAAGCTGTAGGTTCAAGATGGGTGTTCAAAGTCAAGCATCATAGTGATGGAAGAGTAGAGAGATACAAGTGCAGACTTGTCGCCAAAGGCTACTCACAGTTGTATGGTGATGACTACGATGAGACATTTTCACCAGTGGTACGTTTCAGCTCTATTCGTACATTGCTGTCTTTTGCAAATCAAAACAATCTGCCTGTTCATCAGATGGACGTTGTAACTGCATTTCTAAATGGACACTTGGAAGACGAAATCTATATGGAGCAACCAGAAGGATACATCAAACCAGGACAGGAACACCTGGTGTGCAAACTAAAAAAATCAATCTATGGACTGAAGCAATCTCCTCGTTGCTGGAGCAAAGCCTTCATAGAGTTTATGATGGAACTTGTTTTTAAACAGAGCACATCAGATCCCTGTGTGTTTGTGAGATCAAGACAGGAGCTTGAGATCCTTGCAGTTTATGTGGATGATCCCATTCTGATAACAGAGTCAACTGAGACCATGAACAAGTTGAAGGCAGCTCTCAAGAAGCGCTACAAGATGAAGGACATGGGTGAGCTGTCCTACATCCTGGGCATCTCTGTGGTTCAAGACAAAGAGAAGAACTGTGTTTTTCTACATCAGAAGAATTATATTGAAGCCATACTTAAGAAATATGGGATGGAAAATGCTAATCCTGTAGCAACTCCTGCTGATACCAACGTGAAACTGAAAAAAGTGATGGTGTTAGTAAACCAGTACACCAACAAAACTATCAGTCAATGGTGGGAAGTTTGCTGTATGCTTCAATAGCCACACGACCAGACATAGCTCAAGCTGTGAATGCTGTGTCAAAGTTCAATGCAGATCCCAATACTGCTCATCTGACTGCCGTGAAGAGGATTCTTGGATATTTGAAAGGGACAGTGAATCTTACCCTTAAATGTGAACAGTCAGACTCTGGATCTTTCATTGGATTTTAAGATGCGGATTGGGCTGGTGAGCAAGATGACCGAAGAAAATGTAAGAAAATGAATATGAAGATAAGATGTAAAGGAAAGGAGATAATTACGTTTATTAAGGTTACGGGATACTGCAATTGAGTTTGAAGAAAGATATCTGGAATTTAAGTTTTTCTTAAAAACAAACTGTTATAAAGTAGTTTTTGTGAAGAAAAAAAAAGGTTTGTCTTCGAGGTTCTAAATCAGAGGTGGGCACTGAGGGCCGCATTCCTGCATGTTTTCCAGCATACCCTGCTCTGGCATGTTCTAATTGGATGGACACACCTGAACCAGGTAATCAGCCATGAGTAGGGCAAGACTATCTGGAAATCATGCAGACACACCGGCCCTCGAGGCCTGGAATTGCCCACCCCTGTTCTAAATAATGTGAAATTAAGTGGGAGTGTTGTAATACTGTAATTTCACCATTAGGTGTCAGTGTCAGTTGTACTGCTGTTGTTTTTTTCCTACAAAGAGTTAATAAATGAACAAGGTGATTTGTGTCTGAAACTCAACAATAATACAATGATTAGTCAGGCAGACTAAGGCAACTTACCCCAGCTTGTTGCGCCATGGTAATGCAGCGGACCGGTCCAACATCAAAAGGTTTATGAGCGCGTTGATCTTCTGAACTCTGATTGGTTGACTTGCATCTTGGGATACAGACTGCTTAGAAAGATACACCTGACCAAACCTTGAAATCGGGAAAAAGAAGGGCTTATACGTGACTCTGTGACGTAACGGACCGACAAATGTGGCCCGGGAAAGATGCATCCCTTGAATTTGCACATCTGGATCCAACATGGCGGCGTCCATATCACAAAAACATAGTGACTGAATCCACTTCCTTCAGTTTGGATGGGTGAAATCACACTCACTCACTCCAGTTCTCAGATACAGTCAATGGATGTACAATCAGTTTAAACACAGCTAAAGGTGCAAATGTAATATTTCCAATCGTTTGTTTTTGTCCTGATGTAGACACTGAAACTGTTTTTCAGCTGCTTCCGCAGACGTTTGACAGCTTCAGCTCAGGACCTGGTACAGGCCGCTTGAACGTATGCATTTTTTGCATCTTTTGGTTTGTTATCCTGTTGAAAGATCCAAGGACTGTGACTAAAACCAAGCTTTCTGACACCAGGCAGCACATTCTGCTCCAGAATGTACTGGTTGATTGGAAATGTCACCTCCTTTTATTGCCTTTAACATGCTATTGTGTGAATTTCTGTGTCACATCGTCCTTCTGCAGTGCTCTCCATATTCAGAAATGAACACACCATACAGCCCAGAACCTGTAGTCCTCTTTAAAGGGGCAGACGGACAGGTTTCAGATTTGAAACACCTGTGGTGCTGACCAGAGGACAGAGCTGCTCAACAGGTCCTTGTGCTCTTTTAAAGGGGGAACATTTCATATAGTCTAGCCTGTTTCGTTAGTTTTTTTATAAATTTGTCTTCAATTTAATTTTTTTTGAATAGCCCAAAATCACATCAACAGTCGTCACAATGGGCTTTGTGCGGATAAATGTAGGGTTAAGCATAAAATTTAAAGGATCATGAACACACACAGTTCAATAGAAAGATTCTGAACTAAACAGACTAAACTAAACTAGACATCCCTGCTCTTAGACCCTCCTTCACAGTAAGGAAAACTCCTAAAAAAAAACGGATTCCAGAAAAAATGAAGTAACCTCAGGGGTGTCCACATGAAGAAGGGATCCTCCCCCGGGACGGACAGGCAATGCCAGAACTCGTGTCCAACAGATGAGCTTCATTCAGATGGAGTTGGGGGGACGGCTGGGGGTGCGAGACGAGCTGGAGACCAGATCCAGCCTTTTTCTTTCACACCACAGGTTGTAACTCTAAATGAACACATGCAAATGGTCATTTGTCAGTTGTGATTTTATTTGTTGAAACATTTATATACACATTTGTAGAAATTGTTTGACTTTTTTTACCTGTGTATATTAGTTCTTTTCAGCAGAAGGTTTTTACACACAGATGCAGATTTTTGATGCGCACGTTCTCACATTCGATTTTAAAAGTTCTCACATCAAATCTACAAGTTCGTCCATTTTGGAACATTATTACCTTCATAATTATCCAGTCGATGAGAAGTCTTTATTGAGTGTACTGTCTCTTTAAATATCTTCAGCTGTCACAGCTGTGCGCATGTGCAGTCCGCCTCATCGAGAAGTGCGTTGTTTTGGAGAAGTTTAATTTGTTGTGTTTTGGGTGGTTCAGAATATGGTGAGTGGACAAATTAAGACTTTTTTGTGTTCTTTTGTCTGGTATTTAAGATGTTTTATGTTAAAAACGCAACGAATGAGGCGAAAATAAAAACTACTCATAGACGAGCCTTTGAGAAAAGAAAAAGAAATGTGAGAAAAGTAACGGTAAATGCTGTTTTCCCGCCGCTGCATCGTCTGTTTTCATGTTTTCGTGAGTGTTAGATGTTCTGGATCAGGGTAAAAGAGGCGGTTGTTTGCTGTTCCTCCAGCATCCGTTCATTGTTTGCCTGCGTCGACAGTCAATTGGCGGAACATTTACTCGAGTACTCCAACCTGAGTACTCGAGTAAATGAAGGAGCGCAGATTTTTTTCGGTCGCTCCCCGGAAATCTCCCGTTACTGACGGGCTTTTACCGCGAGGAGCAGGCGCGCGCTCAGGTCCCACGCGGAAATAAAATGCGTCAAAGGTCACAGATGTTTTCATTAATCAACAAGTGAAGACCATCTGGACGCAGGGAATCCTCCTCAGGTGGAGCTGAACACACACGAAAGTGTCACGTGACTGGTGACCACGGTCTGGCAGGTGTGCAGTGCAGCAGGAGGTTCCTGCTCGTTCTTTGAACGGTTTTTTATGCTCGTTGAAAACGTTGGGAAGAGCTTCCCAGATGTAGAGAAGAACTTCCGGCAGCGCTCCAGCTCCAGGCTCTTCCACCTGCATCCAGCTGTTGCTGCAGGTTGTGAGGATTGAAGTTTTTTTTCGGGGTTCAATGAGGATCTTCATGAAAGCGGATCCGTGTTCTGCAGCAGCTGGAACATGCTTGGCCTCCAGTCTGTCATCTCAGCTGTGAGGATCATGGCAGCTTCCTCTAAATCTCTGTCCCTCTCTGGGATCTGCTGCTTCTTCCTCTTCTCTGAGGTTGCTTGGGTTTGTCGCTTCCTTCCAGGTTTTTTTTTTTTTTTTTTCAGCTTTTGGTAAACTGTCTGGTGTCTTTCAGTGAGCAGCTTCAGCACTCACACATGCATTATCGCAGGTAATACACACATATTTTAAATCATTCTGTGAATCAAAATGTCATCAATTTAGTCTGTGGTGAAATAATTCATTCTGATCGGTTTGGATCATTGACTGTAAATGGGAACTGGACTGGGTGACCCCCCCCCCCCGGCATTCCTAACAGGAAGCAGCTGCTGGCTCCAAGAAGCCAAAATCCTGTATACTTCAATAGAGAAATAAACAGCAATGACTCCGTCATTCTATTGGTCAGAAGAGCCATTCACGCTCTGATACTTTTTTTATTAACGGGTTCTTGATGAGCCTCGTTTTTTTTTATCATATTTTTTCTTTATGGCAAGTCATTCAAGTTATAAAATGACCAATCAGATGTCTCAAAATGTAGGTGGAGTCTGCTGGGCATCACATCCAACATTCAAACTGTTAGACGTAGTTCTTGTAGTCCGCTTCCAACAAGCTCACTCCTGGTTGCCATAGAAACATTGAATCATGCTGCGTTCATATTAGTGGGTTCTTGGACATGCGTTTGGTATAAGGTTCACACTGGACAGTCGCTAGCCGATACAAGCACATGGACCTGCAGTTGGAAGAGGCTAGGCGTTAAATGTCAAAGCGGCGCCAATCCTGTGAATCTTGCTCCAGCCTTTTTCTTTCACACCTCTTTTCTGACATAAATGGCCTGAAACTGTTGGTGAGGGATAGAGATCTGATAAAAAGTTAGGAACCGGTAATGATAAGTCATGTAATAAAAATGTTTACGGTAGAACATGGGTGGGATTATATAACTTCGCTTCCTTCCACTCCCTTTCAAGCAATTTTAGATTTATGGTCAGACTATCCTAAATTTGATACGTTTTTGTATGAATGTAAAACTGCTGATTTTATTGTTTTGTACATTATCTTTGCTTCGATTTCTTGCAATAAACCATTTCAAATAGGCCTGCACCATAAATTCCAAATTTATTGTTATCGCAAAATCAAGCGGTGCAAAATGCATATCGCAAAAGACAGTGAGAATTGCAATAGATGGTTACAATAAATGTGCTAAAACAATCTGATGGAAGTTTGAAGTATTTAACAAATCAAACAAATGCATTTGACCAAACAGATGGAGCCCTTGACGTCGTTGACTAATCGGATGGAAGTCTTTATGTTAGATGAATTTATCGCAAGTTATATTGTCATGGCAATATTGATCACTAATTTCGCATATCGCTAGTATTCTTCATATCGTGCTGCCAGAATTTCAAATAATAAATAAATAAATATGAAAGACTTGGCGTCATAGAATCCCAGCCGCGGCACACCAACTGGTTCACGCTGAGCCCGAAAACGGCAACACATGAACTCACGAGTTGTGAGGGCGGATCCTGAAACGCTTGTTTACGTGCGCTTGAACGTGCGTTCCCAAGGCCGGCGTGCACAAAGCTGATTTGGACCAACCACTAAGTACTGACATCGTCAGGTTCCAACATGGGGGCCTCCATTTAATGAAAACATGGTGACTGAATTGGCTTATTTGGTTGGAGCCGTTAGTCAGCCATTTCTTTGGGTGACGTCACACTCGCTCAGTCCAGTCCTCTGATACAGTCAATGGTTCGGATGTGGTGGGAGGGGTTCCCAATCGGTTTTAAGACTGAATGTGAAGCGAAGCGACTGTTGAATTCCTGCCTGTCTCGAGTCAAACTGCAGTAACAGAAGCAAAGGATTCCCTCGGATCCTCTGAGGACATGAAGGTCCTGCTGCGTTTTTCAGACGGTCATCCTGTGAATGTGATGTTTCAGAGTGAAGATGGATGAGGACGGCTTCGAGGTACCGCGGAGGACGGAGTACCGCTACCTGGTGCAGGACGAGGAGGAGGAGGAGGTGCAGTACGCCCGGCGCCGACACTACATCAGCCCCTTCCTGGTGCTGTCCAAACGCTGCATCTTCCTCATCTGCCTGGGCGTGCTCGCTCTGCTGGCTCTCGCCGTCTACCTGGGCTACATGGCCCAAACTCTGCCGCCGGGACTGGCCCAGGTTCTGACCCAGTGTGGGGAGTTCCGTGGAAGACACGTGAGTGTGAGCTTACAGAGGGACGCCAGAGCAGAAGCTGCTGCGTTTCTGCTGCATGTGGAGACTTTTACTGCTGGAGAACCTCCACAGTTTGAGCAGGAAATGAGAAGAATCAAAGTCCTCAAGCTGCTGTGAAGCTGCTCCTGACACACGCTCACCCCCCTGTGCCGAGAACAATTATGGCTAAATACAGTAGGTAGTAGTGGGAAGGGTCTATTCAGACAGATACAGATCTGCTTTATTTACGTTTTGGGTTATGTAAATAAGAAATAAAAGATGGTACAGTGGAATATTTGATCCCTTGCTGAAGGTTTTCCCACCTAAAAAGAGATTGACAGTCTGTTATCCTAATGGAAGTCTCATTTGAACAGTGAGATAGAAAATAACAAAGACAATTTAGAACTCCACTTTAAAGAGTTGATACAAATTTCTTTGTATTTCATTGAAGAAAACAGATATTTGATCCCTTTTGCCAGACTTGATGAGCAGGTTTCTGCACAGATCAGGAGGAATTTTGCTCCTTTCTTCTTTACAAATGACTCTAAATCAGAGTTGGGTACTGACGGCCGCATTCCTGCATGTTTTCCAAAATACCCTGCTCTGGCATGTTCTGATTGGCTGGATACACCTGAACCTGGTAATCAGTCACGAGTATTGCCCACCCCTGCTCTAAATCATTCAGATTTGGTGGCTGTTGCTTAACAACTCTGAGCTTCAGCTCTCTCCATAGGTTTTCTATAGATTTGAGGTCCAAAGACTGGCTGGAATACTCCATGACCGTGATCTGCTTCTTCTGCAGCTGTTCCTTGGTTGTCTTGGTTGAATATTTTGGGTCATTGTCCTGTTGGAAGACCCATCCACCACCCATTTTCGGTTTCTTAAGGGGGGATGGTGGTTGTAACTCAGGATTTGAGAGTACATGGTTTGGCCCATGTCCACCAGGTCAGATCTGGTTTGAACCTCAGGCCTAAAGGTGAATTGATGGTCATGTTCTTGTATTTTGTCCCAGTTGGACCAGCAGTCGTCCCCTTCACCTCCGGTCTGGTGCAGGTCTACAATCCACTAAAAGCTCTTTAGCCTTTCTGTGTTGGAGTGTTTGGAGTCTGACTGATGGACTGTTTGTGGACAGGTGTCTTTTCTACAGGTGATCAGTTCAAATAGGTGTCTTCAGTTCCAGTGTACAGGTTGATAACTGATCTGTATGAACAAGAACTCTTAATGGTTACTAGAGGATCAAATACTTATTTCTCTCAATGAAATACAAATAACTGTATATAAAGTCTTTAAAGTCAATTTCTTGATTTTCTTAGTGATTTTCTATCCCTCAGTAGCTGCAGTTACACGTGCAAAATGTCTTTGATTGGATCAAAGATCAGATTAGAATTGAACTGTGTACATGGGCCCAGAAAACTTTATCTGATTATAAGAAACGTTTGCATACGCCACACTTTCCATGGGAATAAATCATTTTGACATGCAGAACTCTCTGAACAGCTGTAGAAAAATAAATTGCGAGTTCCGTTCTAAGCAAACAGAGCTGTGGAATGGAGCCAGATGATCTTCTAAATGTGTTTTTATTATTGTTATGATTATTTTTAGATGCCTATTCACTCATAATTTTATAAATCCCTGCAGCCAGTGTTTTAGTCTTGGCCGAACAGAGCCAGAAGAAGGGTTAGGCTAATACGTGCCAACAGCATTTAGCTTCTGATGAACTTTATATCCATGCGGTCAATGCTGCAATCTGCATCTTGGCTGCACGTCAATATGTGGGAAAAACATCAGCCTTTATTTTGTCTGGACACGACTGGAAACACAAATTCATGCGATTGTTGACATGGTTTCCCAGGACGGTGCGGAGCGACATTTCTGCTCCTCTGCTTGGAGACCCGGTTCCCCCGGGAGTCTCAGTTCTCCTGACTCCGGCAGCTCGCTATGGTCCGAAGCCTCCTTTGGAGCGCACACCAAAACAAAGCACCCTCTCCTGCCCACAAACACGAAGCCAGGAGTCCGGCTTCACACGGGTGGAGCGGGCGACTGGTCCTGTTGGTACTCTAAAGAGTGTTCTGGAGCGCCACACCGTCTGTGCATGACGCAAAGCCAGAGCAGCAGTGACCCACAATCGGTTAAACTGCTTATGTGCACCACAATCTGATCACAATCGGCAAAACCCACCAATCTCCATCAGAAAGAAATTTTGATCCGAACGAGTCTCTGATCAGGGCAGAGTATTCTGAATGGCATGTTCTGCTATCAATGGTTCTGCTATCAGTACTGGAGAAGTCCCACAAGATATAAACCAGAGCTGTGACGGTGTGGGATTTTTGATCACCGCACTGATGAAGCAGCAGGAGGCGGTCAAGCCCCCTGCCTCGCGTCACAACTGAATTCTATTTATAAATACAACGCAGTATTCTTTATTAACCATTAACATTAATAACTAACTACTAACTAATGAACTAACTATGTAGGTGTTGTAGGAGTATGTGTGTGTGTGTCAGCACGCTGCGTGTGTAAGAGGAAGAAGCGCGTGCCGTGCAAGGGTGAGTGAGTGTGCGTGCACAAGTGTTGGGGGTGCGCGCGCAAATGTTGTAGGGTGGGAGGGGTTTCTTCCTTCACGTCTGTGGCAGTAAACCCAGACCAGTTCCAAACAACAGATGATTTTATTCCTTTCTTGAGAACAAACTTCCCTCTCTCACCGGTAGCCATGCCGACCCTTGCTGTGTCGTGTGTGCTATGATGTTGTTGTTTGTCGCTTGCCATACTGCCGTGTGAAACTAACGCTGTGGAAGCTCTGGGGAGCCAAAAATGCGCCTTTACACAAAAACTCAATTTAGTTATTTTTTAAATCGCCTGTAACAAAAAATTTGAATTAATTCATTCAATCCATTTTTCGCCCAGGCCTACAGCAAAGGGATCAAATACTTATTTCCTCCTCTGTGGTTATCCTGCAAACAAAATAAAAGCTTTTTTATTTTAGTCTAAAAGGCAGGAGATTTTCATTATTCCCGGAGTTTTCCTTCTCTAGGACATCACAGACATGTTAGGATGTTCTTCCTCCTCCAAGGCCTGAGTCCGTTCATCCCCAGGAAGCAGCCATGATCCCAGAGAGGAGGGGATCCTGCAGGGCCGTGACCCCAGAGGGCGTGTGGGACCTCCTTTCCGCAGCTCCAGAAGGAGCTGTTGAAGGTTTTTTTAGCCAAGTGTTGTCTGTGAGGTCCAAACACAATCAGCAGATTTGAATGATCCATTTAGAATATTTTTAGTGAGGTCTTTCAAAATTAACTTAGTGTGAACGTCTCTCCATGAAGAAAGTTCCATTTGTCTGGAATAAACCCGACATTTACGGTTCTGTGACCTGAACCCATTTGCTGGAGTTCAGAACCAAACTTCCTCATTATCCATTCTTGGTTTTATTCCGTCTGCAGAAAAACGGGGCCTACTCCTTCAAGGGAATCCCATACGCCGCTCCACCCGTGGGCGCCCTGCGCTGGGCCCCTCCAGCCGAGCCGGCGTGTCGCAGTGGGGTGGCAGAAGCCGGCCGCTTCCGCAGCGTTTGCCCTCAGGTGATGCCCATGTCCGGTGAGGGGAAGGTGACGGGCCAGGAGGACTGCCTCTTCATCAACGTGTGGACCCCCACGCTGCGGCCCGACGCCCTGCTGCCCGTCATGGTCTGGATCCACGGAGGGTACCTGCAGGCGCTGAGCGGGGGGGAGCAGGGATACTCGCCCACGGAGGAGCTGGCTGCCGCCACGGGAGTCGTCTACGTCAGCTTCAACTACAGGCTGAACGCCTTCGGCTTCATGGCTCTGGAGCTGCTGAGAGAAGGTTCTCCAAGGAACACCTCAGGTCAGGGAAACACTCCCGAAGCGCCGGAGATGCCGCAGACAGCAACACCCCCCCCCACCCCCCCCTACGACATACCGTAACCCTTTCAGCGTTTCCAACATGAATCGACTGATTCTGTCGTAGAGAAAGGCAGCTTTTCATTTCTGCAGCCATCATTGATAAGTTAATTTAAGTAAGTACGTTTTATTTATACAGCGCCTTTCCCAGATAAAATCACAAATCGCTGAACAAGAAAACACAGGACAATATTATTAAAAACACAGAAACAATCAATTAAATATGATGTAAACCAAACTAAATAGAAGAAAATAAACATAAAATAGAAATAACAATGAAACCAGTCAGCTAAAAGCATTTCTGAATAAAAGTGTCTTTAGTTGACTTTTAGCGTCGGCTACACGGCGGGACAGAGGGAGGGCATTCCGGAGTCTGGGGGCTGCTGCCTGGAACCACTGATCCCCTTTTGTTTTAAATTTGGTCTTAGAAATCTTTAAAAGATTTTGATCGGAGGGCCGGAGGGCACGACCAGAAGTACAGGGACAGAGCAAGTCTGGTAGGTATTGTGGGGTCTGTCCATTTAAAGCTCTGTAGGTTAAAACTAATATTTGAACATCAATACGCCACGTGATCGGGAGCTAGTGCAAGAAAGATAAAATGGGGCTGATGTCTGCCCTTTTGCCCTTAACTTAGTCTAGTTAGTAATGAGCGTGCAGACATGCTGAAATTCATGACATTTGGTCAGGATAGCCATCTTCTAAAGCCACTAGTCCTGTCAGGGGCTGCAGGAGCAGCTACTGCTGGCTGAAGGCGGGGTTTACCCTGGATGGGTCACCTGTCCAATGCCGGGCTTGGGACAGCCATCATGTTAACTCACCAGCTTTTTACTGACCAAAACCCAGCGAGAGCCTCAAGGTTCCACTTCACCGTTTAGAAAAAGAAACTTTGTTTCTGTGGCCATTGCTTTATAAGATATAGCTTTTAAGAATTTACAACCTTTAATATATAACCGTGTTGTACTTTTCTATCTAGAACTATTTTACCTACTTTTACTTCAGAAGGTTCGTCTTGTTGTGGTTTGTTTCCCCACTATTCTCACTGGTTCTTCTGTCTGGACTCTGCTCTAGATTTTATTAACTCAGACTTTTCAGTTTTTGAGTCTCTAGTTTCTGTCGAAGTGAATCTGCTCTAAAATGAGACAGAGGAAATCTTTTACACACGATATGTAAAACTGTCAACAGAGTTTGTCCTCGTGGCCTTTAAATGTTCTCCTCAGTTGTTTAAAACCCAGTCCCTAAAACCCAACATTAAACTAGCATGGATGCATTTTTGCTTTTCAGATGTCTCTGTCTGACCATCTGAGATGTTTTTCAGCTGGTTTCAGTCCAGAAGGGCAGAGAAGGACATCTCCATATAATAACAAAGGTCAACTATGATGAAGGCTTCAGGTAACGGAGGCCTTCTGTCACCGTAATCAATGATGGCTGATAATGAGCTGTGTTAGACTGAACAAAAACCATCTGCATGAACGTACCCACAATGCTTTGCAAAGGAACAAGTCCATCCACAAGTAACTATATATGATGTAACATTGGAAGAAAAGATGGAAAACAGCAAAAAAAAACTCATATATATTTATATATGAAAAAACATACTAAGTTAAGTTAGATAGAACATAAAGAACAAGTTAAAGATCCCCTTAGCAACAGCAGTAGTCTATTTAAGTATACCACAAATATACTTAGTGAACACTTTTTCTATACAAACTATATATTGTAAACTTAATTTAGTCTGAAGAAGTATTCAGTCAGTATACTTCCTACACTACAAGTACATGATCTATAGTAGACTTGTTAAATTAATACTCAAGTATACTTCTTATAATGAATTCCCAGTGTGCTTCATTTTGCTAAGGGCATCCTTAGAAAAGCCTGTGTATGAATGAAACCATGAAAAGGCAGTAAAAGATGGATTAGATGAGGGACTTTGGCCGACGACATGCATTATCAGAAATGATACCACAGTCCGGCTGAATACTCGATTCTGATTGGCTGCTGGGTGTGCATTAAAAAGTGAAAACGCACAGTGATAAGCGCACGCCTAAAAAGGAAGTTCCTGTCACACAGTTTAAATGTTCTATATCACTGCGCTGGCCTCTGTACGGCTGGGTAGCTAATGTTAGCTTGGGGTTGTGACGGGCTGTAAGCTGGCGGGAAAGAGTTTAAAAAAAGGGATGATGGGATATCGGTGGAGGCCAACTTCTGCGCCAACAGTCCCACCCACAACTCAGGGGTGAATTTTTAAGAGGAATTCCTGCTGCTCTGCAGGAACTTAGTTTTAGAAGATTCAGGCTACATTTGAACAAGCTGCAGTGAACTTTCTGGGTTTTAGTTCACAGCAAATAAGTCACACAGTCATAGGTTTTAGAAAAATAGTTCCAAATGTCGCCGTTCTCCACGTTTGACCAAACCATCACTTCCATCGTTTAGTCTGAATCCAGATGGGAAAGTTGATCCTGAAAGCAATTCCATGATAATGGAATTTCTGCTTGTGTTTGGTGTAGTTTGCAGTCTGCTTTCAGGTTCGTCGAGGTTAAGGCGTATTACTCAACCTTCAGCCCTGCCCTCCTGGCGTCCCAGAACACATCTGTGCTTCTGATGTGCTTCTTCGTTTGAAAATCTTAGTTTTTTCTCTGACACGGCGGCCGCTTTACCGCATCGGTTTGATGGAGCCCCCCCTATGGAGAAACGGGTCAAAAGGCAGCAGGTGTGAAATAAACAGGATGTGTGTCCATTTAAAAATGTGAACTACAGTGAAGACGTTTTAAGGAGTTTCTCCTCTCAGCGGCTCGGCTCGCTGTTGATGGAGGCCTTTGAGTAACGAGCTGTTTACCTATGACAGAGCCCCCATTTATATTTATGTTGTTTACAATGTGCTCTGGTTCCAAATGAATGCAGAAATGTCTGCGTTCTCCATTTAGATGTAAATACTTAATGACTGTTAATGTGAAATGGATGCATGGAGCTCATTTCCTGCCTAATGTTGGTAATTGCTGCTGCACAGTCCTGAAGCAGCCCGTGTCCTTGATGTGAAATGACCTGCTAAGCGATGATGAGCGCCTCATTTCCATCTTCTCCTGCCCTCTCCTCACTCCTTCCCTCAGCGTCTGAAGAACCCTCGCTCAGGGCGTGAGACACTTCTGTTTCTATCAGAGGAAACGGGACACATGAAACGAAGCGCTATCGAAGCATCTTCTGTGGCTAATTGAATTTTTCCTGCCTTCTCGTCCACAGGGAATTACGGCTTTCTGGATCAGATTGCTGCTCTGAAGTGGGTCCAGAGGAACATCCGTGCCTTTGGAGGGGACCCTGCAAAAGTCACCATATTTGGACAGAGCTCTGGTACAAAAACAGCATCTGAAACGCATCTCTAGGCCAGAGTGTGACACGCAGAGCCAGACGGGAAGAACGCTCAAAGCAGGAATACAGCTGACATGGTTTGGAACTACTGTTCTGATTTAAACACAGTGGAGGAAAAAATATTCCACCCCTCCCTGATTTTTTAGGTTTGGCCACTTAAAAAGTAATGAACAGTCTGTCATCCTGATGGTCTGTTCATTTGACCAATGAGATAGAAAATCAAGAAGTTGACATGGGCAAGGCACGTTTATTTGTATCGCATAATTTGTACAGAAAGTAATTCAAAGTCATTCATTCAGTTTCTATACTGTTTTATCCCTTTCGGGGTCACGGGGCTGCTGCCGGAGCCTATCCCGGCCACTTGTGGGTGAAGGCAGGGGGGACACCCTGAACAAGTTGCCAGTTTGTTGCAGGGTAGAATGTCCTCACTCACACACCCATTCAGTCCCACACTCACACCTATGGACAATTTAGAGTTGCCAATTAACCTATGAAGCATGTTTTTGGATGGTGGGAGGAAGCTGGAGACCCCGGAGAAGACCCACGCATGCATAGGGAGAACATGCAAACTCCACCACAATACATAACAGTGCAAAGATTAAAAACAATCATTATAAAATTTACTTTAAAAGAAAGGAAAGAGAAAAGAACATGAACAGAGGTGTGGATAAGGACCCTTCACACGGCTAAACAGGAGTCTTTTGAGTCTGGATTTGAACCTCAGCACAGTAGAGGCCGGTCTCACAACCTCAGGGAGACAGTTCCAGCTTTTAGCTGCATAAGACTGAAACGCTGATTCCCCTTGTTAAGTCCTGACTCTGGGCCCCTGCAGGGGTCAGGGTCTCTGAGGTCCTCAGAGTCCTAGATGGTTCATATGGCGCTAAGATGTCAGAGATGTACTTTGGTGCAAGGCCATGGAGAGACCTGTAAACAGGCAGAGCTGCTTTGAAGTCTAGTTTTTGAGCTGCAGGAAGCCAACACCTGAGCACATGACTGATGTGACGGTACTTCCTGCTTCTAGTCAGGACACGAGCAGGCTTAATATATAGACTGTACCTGACAGTGGCAGGTGGGAGGAGCCCCACCCTTCAGGCGCCTGCCTGTGAGCCCCAACCCCAGGCCTGGCTCCAGGTGGGGCCCAGTGACACCAATGCGTGCGACGTTGTGAAATCTTTGATTGTAGGTCTCATGGTGTAGCACGTTCTTCTTAACTGATGGGAAAGGCTCCAACTGTGAATGTCGGGGAAAAAATACAAAGTGTGAAGGTTGTGATGGGTGGAGCATGTGTATGTTAATTCTCCATGAGAAGCGCATTAGCTCCACCCACTTCTATTCCCAAGCCAACTTCGTCTGACACCAAAGAAAAGTGTCGCTGAGGGAAGTCGCCTTTTCCAACAAACGTACATAAACGAGAATACATTCTGTTTTATACCATGGTCTGGGTGAATACTCGATTCTGATTGGCTGCTGGGTGTGCATTAAAAAGTGATATAACACAGGATAACCGCACGGTGAAAAAAGTAGTTCTGGTCACGTAGCTTAAATGTTCTATATCACTGCGCTGGCTTCTCTAAAACAACCTTTAGCTTCATCATTTAGACAAATACAAGTGGTAACAGGAGAACTTTCTCTCTGAACTGATGCTTTATTTAACCCATCGGAAAGATCAGCATAGATATATTGCTTTATATCGCCGGATCTGGACTGCAGCGGTGGTGTGGCGCCGCATTACGTAACAAATAGTCCACTTTTTGTGAAAAAAGTGATCCAAATCGGGGGGAAAAACAAGAATTACGGACTAAAAACTGGTTACTATTTATTTCTTTTGTAAGTGACCGTGGTATAAGCAGGTTAATGGCCTTTGATGTATGCATTATAACTTTTTAACGCACTTCGTTAAACACTTCGCGTCGGACGGTTCAGGCTTCCATGGCGTGCGCTTTTAAAAAGTGATAATGCACACTTCGTCGGCCATTAACCCTTAAGTCTGGAGTTCTGCAGTCAGGAGCTGCAGTTTTCTGCTGCCTTTGGTTTAAGGTGAAAAAGACTTTCTGTCTTGTATTGTCTTCACCGTTTGCGTCTGGATCAAACGCCGCCGTCTCCTGTGCGCTCGCCGTCTGCAGGTGGGACGTCCGTCTGGACCCTGATGATGTCCCCGCTGGCCAAAGGACTCTTCCGCGGCGCCGTGGACTTGAGCGGCTCGTACGTCTACAACGCCAGCCTGGAACAGGCGGAGGCCGACAACCTGGTGTTCCTGAAGAAGACGGGCTGTGCGGACGCGGCCTGCCTCCGTGCCCTCAGCATCAAACAGGTCCTGCAGGTATGATGAACGTCTTAGTTCTTTAGGGTGTAATAAAAAAATCAATTTAAATGTTTGATCTCTTTAATTTCCTTTTTATATTTGAAGATTTTATGAAACATCATTTCAGATCCTTTTTTTTGTCAAAGTATGAGATGGAATTTCACTTTTATGAGGAGCTCATGTTGGACTTTGACATGCGAGGTCCCGAACTTCCCCCAGAATTGAACTGCTCCCAGAATGACTAATTTACAGCCGCAGTTAAGGACTTTCATTACTTCCTCGGGAAACCTCACGGTAACTCCTGAAATGGAAGAAATCCTCCAAGATGAAGCCAAAACTTCCGCAGAGCCCGATCCCCACGTTTGAGTCCAGGATGAGTTATGGAGGCTGAGCAGCCTCATCGTTTCACAGCATCAATTATTCATCCTCCTGCTGCATGTTACACTTATGAAAATGTCAGAGGAAATCTTTCAGGCTGCCACTCCAGAGGGTTTGAAGGAAGACAGCGTCCCAGCTCGGTATTTTTAGACATCTCTCAGTTTCGGATCCAACATTTAAGCAAACGAGAAAAACCTTTGGAGCTTTTTTCACTCTGTCCAGCTGCAGTCCTGAACTGAATGAAGGACCAGACTGTTTTCCCCGTTCTTCTGTCTTACTGCACCCCCAACCACCCCACTCAGAAACTCACCAACATTTGCACGTAACTAACTCGGCGAAAAGGAATTTTGAACATAAAGAATGACCCCCCCCATGATGACATCACAGCGTGAGAAACCAAATCATAGCGGGCTAAAAAAAAGTGCACTAACGTAACCAAAACACTTATGTCAGGGAAGTTTTAAGATTATTATGGGATGGCCACAGGACCTACGGCTTGGTGGCCATTTTGTGGCAAAGTGTAAATACGAGGGAAAAAACTTTTGTTTGAGTGATCTTCACAAAAATTCACACACAAGGTTAAGTCTACAACCACAACTGAACTTTTGTTGACCTTTGACCTCGGGATGAAGCCGCCCTGTGGAAATCTTCTACAAATGTGAAACTCTTCCTTCGGGATTTTGATTTATTGCCTTCTAAATCTTCAGTGGGAAGATACTTGGGTGAAATGTTTAATCAGGTTGGTAGGCTTTAAATGGCCTCAGCATAGCATAGCGAGCTCACAGAACTGGCATTTCCTTGTTGCTAGCACATTTTTGCTAGAATTTTGTGAAAGTGTGTAACACGAGTTGTTGGTTCAAGCTGAACAAAACAATATGACTTAAGGACATATTAGGAATGTGGGCGTGGTTAACAAAAGTTGCCAGGAAAATCCAAAAGTTTGCTTTTGCTGTCTTCTAATAATCCCAAAGACCTGTCCGTCATCCCCAGGCGACCAAAATATAAAGGGGTTGCTATGGAGATAAAACCAACAGAAAAGCTGTCATTTTGTAGAAAGTACGTTTTCATGAATTTGTCCTGTGCAGCTTTGACCGGGGTGGCAGGCGCAGATGGGGGTAGTAAGGGGCGTGTAGCAGCCGCTCAGCCAGTAAGGGGGAGTCAAAGGGGGACGGGGATCTTTCCAGTTCAGTAAAATCAGACGACGGGGCAGCAGAGGGGTAAAACCCAGAGCCTGTATCAGCATTCCTGGAACCCACTGTGGACTAATTTCTGGTAGAACCACCCCCCGGTGCCTTGGATTCTCCTTCTTCTCCTTTAACTGGTGACCCGGCCCCATAATGGATGACCCTGACCGTCTCACAGATAAGTTTGTTGGATCTGCTTCTCAATCCTGGTCCTGGAGGCCAGTTCTCTCTGCTCTGCCTTATTCTGATCAGCTGACTCCGGTGTCTCTTCATTTTGATAGACTGAACACACCTGATTCCAGGTAATCAGCAGCGAAAAGTGCTTAACATGTTAAGAAATTGTTAAAAGTAATCAGGTCACGAATGGTTCTTCTGGCCAATAGAACGACTGAGCAACAGCTGTTTGTTTCTCTGTAGACGTCTGTGGGATTCTGGCTTCTTGGAGCCACTTCCTGTTTGGAACGCCAGGGGTCGCTTGGCTTCTGCTCCTCAAAGCTTTGAGTGTCAGAGAAGAAAATGATCATTTATGGTATTTTAATGTCAGATTTTGTTTTTTTATTATTAGAAATCTTACAGGTGAAAACTAAGGTGGGACAAAACAGGTATGCGTCTCTGAGCTGCAGGTAAATTCTCTCTCCAGCACCAAAGCCTTTTTTTTTGTAGGTTAGCGTTAATCAGACTGAAGCTGAGCTGCAGGCTCTTGAGGCTTCTCTTAACTAACTTCTGGTAATTCAGCATTGTTTGGTTATCGATCTGCTGTCTTTTTACTTCTGTGAAACTGTCTGGGCCCATCTGTCCCTTTTTGACTCATTCAATGACTTTTCTCAGGTGAAGGAACTAATGGAGTGACTTCCTTTCTCTGAGCCTTTGTGTGACAGATGCCTTTCTCCTGCAGCTCCTGACGCGTCACACTGAGCAACCCCAGCAGGAGGCGCTGTAGATCCAGGACAGCATTACCTGCCGGGGTATCATGGATTGATCTGCTTGGGTAATTGTAGCTCCTTTGTTCCAGGCCGTCCCCTGGCAGGAGTACCCGTCCTGGGCTGCACAGGAGGCCACAGATCTCCCCACCAGGGGGCAGCTGTTTGGCCCCGTGGCAGTGGTGGACGGATACGTGCTGGAAGCTCCGCCCTTTGAGCTGTGGGATAGGAGGAGTGGCTACAATGACGTCCCGTTTGTGGTGGGGACGACAGAGCAGGAGGCGGACTTCAGGTGAGGACTCTCCCTCTTGGAATTTGTCGGCCCCTGGATCCTCCCCCCCTGATCTGTGTGTCCCCCACAGCCCCCCAGCAGAAAACATCTCCATGTGGACCTGGGGGGATTACCGCTGGTTCGTGACAGGTGAGGCCTGGTTCTGCCGAGTCTGGGATGGGACTCTTTAAAATCGGTTGATCATAAGGGGGCGGGGCTAAAGGTTTTTAAGGCCATTTGTTCTGCAACAGTTTCAGGAATGTTGTTGGGTGTGAAGCAGTAATCAGGATTGTCACTGCTTTCATTTATAATCTCTGAAATTTGTGGGAAATCCTTAAATCTACACGGTGTTCCAAACTTTTATGCAAATTGCATCATAAAGATAAAGTTTTGTGTTTTAGTTAGACTCCTGAATGAGCTTTGGATCACTGACATCAAACTCAGACACCTGTGATGGTCTACCAGGAGGACGTTCCACATTATTAAGCAGACCAACATTATATGGGAAAGAAAAAGGATCTCTGCTGCTGGAAACCTTGAAATGGTTTAAATCCCCCCCCCCATGACAATTTATTTCAAATAAAAATGTTCCCAGTGGTGTTTAAATGAGGATTAGGAAGTTTTCAACCAAAGTTTTTAGTTTTAAGTTTTTAGCCATAGGTGCTGAGCTGAGTAGTCCCGCCCTCGATCCTCCCCTTTCTGATGATGATAGCTGTCTTGCATGAGGGAAGAGGGGGGGGGGGCAAACAAGACTGACTGACAGTCTCTGTTCTCACAAGTTTATCTTCAGCAAAACGGTGAAAAGTGACATTTTTGGTTCCAAATCGACACTTTTTGAACAATGTGTGAAATGACAAAACATTGCACACCAAAAAGAACTTAAAGTTCATGAAAAATGCTTTGAATGACATTAGAATTTCGACTACATTGCACCGGCGAGCAGCACCGGCTGTGGCTCAGAACTGGTTTCATCCACATGTTGAATTCACCTTCACAGCAAATAAAATGAAATAACAGAAAGAGAGTGACGTAAAGCACGTAATTTTCCAAATGCGTGCGGCCAGTGCTGAACCTTTTTCTTGGCCACACGGATCCAGAGGAAGGGTTAAGGTTAGGTTTAAGATGCGTTCACAGCAAACGTGATTCACGCAGCAAAGGCCGCCAGTTTCAATGTAAAGTCGATGTTACAGATCCGAGGTCCTGCGACACAATCTGAGCGACGGGCGCGGCGTGAAGGTCGGTGCGATTTGACTTAAATGCCTTGGACAAAGTATGAAAACCTTGAATATTTCAGGAAAACGTAAGTGTGATCATCATACTATTAAAATATTTGTGGCTGATTCAGAGCAAACACAGGTTGGTGCAGATAAAGGCAGAATGAGGAAGGTTTCTGTCAGACAAATAAATGGGATTAAGAGAGCAGCAGCTGAAATACCATTACAAAGCAGCAAGCAGATATTTGAAGCTGCTGGTGTGTCTGGAGTCCATCAAGGTGTAGGATCCTCCAGAGGCTTGCAGTTCTACGGAGACCTTCTACCCCCTCCAGAAACGGCTGCATTGGGCCCAGACATGCATGTCGTGCTATGAGGAACACTGATGCATCATTGGCTGCTATGGGCATAAAAGGACATAAAATGTCTCTGAGCTGAGGCTGGGAAGCAGTTCACATCTAAAGGCTATGGAGGGACATTTCTGCCACAACGTTGCACACAAAACTTGCAAATGAAAATATTAAATATTTCCTTTTAATTATTTTTATTTACCTTTCAATTTTTTTTTGCTTTCAAAAATTTTTTGCGTTTGCAGAACACGTTGCGTTGTGTCAAATTTGGTTTTTCCTATATTTGATTTTGATGACCACTCTGAGCGTGATAAAACTGCCAGCGCCAAAAAGGTTTTGGCATTCATTGTGTGTCATCTCACTTGTAACCTATCTTTGATGTTGCTGAGTTAAGTTTCAGTTTGACGTGACAAAACTGCCATCAAAGATCTGCTGATTGGTCCAGATTCTAACCAATCAAATGTATCTAACATGGTGTCTGATATTGAGGCTCAGAAACCAAACCAGTTCTTTTTACCCTCGATTTTGTCTCTTTGGATGAAGGCTTTTCCATTTTTTTAAATAATTTTAACAATAATTCATTCCGTCTTTCCTTTTTAGGATTGATTCATTTTGATTCAGTCAGATTTGTGAATTTATGGCTGAGGATCTCCTGAAACTGTAAAGTTTATCTGCTGACATTAAATCAACAGGTCTGTGTTTCTTTAAGATCTGTTTGTTAAAACAATAAAAGATTTAAAGCACATATTATTTTCTGCTGCACACGTGTTTGGGATCAGATGAACAGCAATAATAAGCAAAAGAATGAAGGCTCACCAAAGGAGACTCAATGTATAACAGAAGAAGCATTTTAAAATTTTATGTTCATGTTCACAGTGTCTCATGTTTTAGAACTCGTGAAAAAATGCTATTTTCTCTTAATATTTCAACATTTATTGATGAAAATAAAACAATAGTTCAGATACAAATCTTCCGGCTGGATGGAGTCGGAGCTCGGACAATTTTTTATCTGCTGCAGACATTTTAAACACGTTGGTCTCTACACTGACATAAATAAATACAAAACTCTCTTTTATTTCAGCTGCTTTGCTGCTCCTTCTGGGTTTAACTCTGAGAGAAACGGGCCAGATGGTTGAAAACGGTAGAACCCCGTTGGAACAGAACCGACGCCATGTCCATGTCTGCCTTCAAGCTCCGTCAATAAGGCCGCATTTCCACTGCATGGTTCAAGTGACCCAATTACAATTTTTTTTCCTCTCATATGGCACAGATCGGATATGACCGGTGAACGTGTAAGCAGGACAAAAACGCATAGATTCCGTTTTTCTCAGATCGGACTCAGGCCTCATTCATATGTGGAAATAAATCGGATCCTATTCGGATACGTGCATTAGCGTGTGTCATGTAAGCAGACAAATCGGATATTCCCCAGTAAACGCGAGTCGTACATCAGTGATGTCAACTCAGGACACCCCCAACTGAGATCACATGACTTATTAAGGTGCTTTTGTGCGCTGATTTGCTGTTGGAGGACAGCTGGAGCCCCATCAGCGTGTTACCTTTCAGCCTCAGGCTTCAGACCGTAGTTGGAAACCGCTGTTATGTCCGGTCCGGTCCCAGCAAACGGTAACTAATCAAGGACACCGTTCCTCTGGAACAGGCTAGAAGCCGTTTATTTCTTTGGATCAAACTGTTAGTACAGCACAACGTCTGCAAACACTTCCTCGTTCAAAACTCAGAGAGAGCACATAAGCCGGCCGAGCAGCCCTCCTTTTTCCTCTCCCGCGCATCCCCTCTCCTGCCTCATCCAGGAGCGCCCAAGGCCACGCCTCCTTCCGTCGCAGCGTTGCCTCCATGACAACCGCAGTCACACAAAAGAAACACAACAAAAAGGGGGGGGGGGGTTGCCATGCTAAACGTTTGGCGTTTGGACCAACACACATCTTCTAAATGTGCTTTTATTACTGTTGTGATTATTATTGAGGGCCTGCTCGCTCATAATTTTTTAAATCCGTGCGGTCAGTGCTCAGGTCCGCGGAAGGCGGAAATGCTGCTACGTTACGTAGTCCTCAGAACGTCTACGTTTGATAGTTTCAGTTTTGCATTGTGTAAATGGAAAAATCAGATGCGGGTCACTTTAAAAAGATGATGTAAGCGGGTCATCAAAAAAATCGGATATAGTCAGAAAATCGGATTTGGGCATCAAGACCTGCAGTGTAAATGCAGCCTATGAGACAGAGACACCTGATTGGTTAGAATCTGGACCAATCAGCAGCTGTTTGATGGCAGCTTTGTCACGTCAAACTGAAACTTATCCTAACAAAATCAAAGATAGGAGAAAAATGAGATGGAACACAACGCATGCGAAAACATGTCATGCAAACACAAAAAGAGTTTTTGAAGGAAAAAAAAGGTTTTAAAGCAAAATAAATGATTTAAAAACAAATATTTAATATTTTCATTTGCAAATTAGAAAGTTTTGTGTGCAACGTAGTGGCAGAAATATCCCTCCATTAAAGGGGAGCTCTGGGGCAGTGTTCCCAGACAGTGTCACAGTTTTGCAGCCCAAAGGTAGGTCCAAGGTATTGATCAGACAGTTTCCAGTTCTTGTCCGTTTCCATGGAAACTGAGAGTTCCTATCCTGTTTCCGTCTGCTGATGAGGGCTAAAGCTGCTGTCTCAGTTTTGTCTCTGCTGCCCTCAGAGAAACTTCAGTCCTTTGGTCCGGATCTTCCCAAAAAGGCTCTGGAACTGTACCCGTCCTCGGCCCCCTGCCCCACCCAGGACCGCTGCCCCGAGAGGGCGTACACCACCATGGTGTCTGACATCAGGGTCACCTGTCCCAACAACGACCTGGCCTGGAGAGCAGTAGGTAAACGGCAAGCCTGAACCGAAACCGGTCCCGGCAGCTGAACGTGGGGGGGCCCTGCGGGGAGACGGGCGCAACACAAACGCGGCACATCACAACGTTTTTGTTGCTGTTAAACATGCAGAGACGTTTTGTTAGACTGCAGCTTCTGTAAGAATGCTGCTGTTTTTGAGCGTTCTCTCCGAGTTTTTTAATGTGATCCGGTTGATCTGCACATTTGTGTGTCGATCCTTTGAAACAAAAGCACAGAATCCTCTGTGCGTCGTGTAGATGTTCCACAAACCTCAGAAACTAAAGAACCGCGTGTTTTTTTTGGCTAAGCTGGTCCTTCACTCGTGTTTGGATTTTGGAGGTTTTGGTTCACAGACTCTCTCTGAAAGTTTGTGCACGATCCTGCAGCTTTATGTGACCCACGCCACAGGGACGCTGCAAACAGGTGGACAAAAAACAGTTGCATGGATGAGAAAAGACAGAAAACTCACCGAGGCCTAAAGCAGGGTCGTCGACAAATTACAATTTCAAAACTATTCATTAGGCATTTTGATAAATAAAAACGTGATAAAACAAGCACGTTTCAAATTAAATAAACTGTAAAGACATTTAAATGAAGTGCTAATTAAAATTATATCGTGTAACCAGCTGATGAACTAAACAAACTAGTCATCTTAATTTTTGTTAACTCTCCATATCTGTCACAAATGAACAACAACCATCGGCTTTTTTAAACATACTACAAATCCCGTTTCATGTTCAGCTCTTAATGAGACTCGTGGGCCTGTTAGACCAGATCAGATCCAGTCTGGGTGGACTGGAGGAAAGGCTCACTCTTAACGTTATTAACAGAAAGACATTTTAGTACGTCTTACCGTTAATCCCATCTCCTAGCGTTTGCCCGGGAAACTGCAGCAGAAAGACGTGGCGCGCCGCCCCCCCTCCCCGCTACACGGCTAGGGACTAAGAAGTCAAACTTATTACAGGGCATTAAAAAAGCCTTCTACAGAACAAGTGGGGAAGGTTTTGAGACTGTTCACTTAGATGCATTTTGTAGTTCCGTCCGAATCTACAATTCCAAAATCGAGTGAGTGCCCTGAGTCTCCCAGAAGTCTCAGCGAAAAACCAGTGTTCATCGACGCTCACTTGATCGGCGAATTTAGACCACAATGCATTGCGTTTGAACAATTTTTGCAAAGAAAATGTATTTAAATCTATTTTTTAGCAAACCAACATTTTTATCTTCAGAAGACAGTAGATTCATAAAATCCAGGGCAATACATGGTGCCGCAGGTATGGGTTGAGGTGGGAATTCAGACACAGATGGATCGGCTGCACTGCATATTGGTTCATGCTACAACACCTGACTGACGCATCACTGCCACCTAGTGGTGGGAGGCTGCATTCAGGTCCCACGGCCGTCGAGGTCCACACATTTACAACAGATTTTTTTTTGCGGCCCACTATTTGACGCTCACGGACCAAGATGCGCCACGGCCCCATGGTTAACAATGACTGGTTTAAAGTATGTATGGAGATTTGAACCAACTTGAGAACCTGATGATGCTGCTGGTCTGAATTCCCTTCATACGTTTACATTGAATTGTGGACGTTCTTGTGTCTTGGGTTTCTGTAAAACAGAAGTCTGGACGTAATCTGTTTTTTTTTTTCTATCCCAGCTGCCCTCAGCAGTCCTGTGTACCGATATGTGGTGACCTACACGCCGTCCGGACCCATGAACGGGTCCAGGAGCCTGGTGCCGTTCCCCAGTCGCTTCGCCTTCCACTGCCTGGACGTGGTGGCGTTCTTTGGGGGCCTGGAGGACCTCCAGGGGAAGCCTCTGTCTGATAGGGACAGGAGCTTCCAGGATCTGCTCAGGCGTCACCTTGTCAGCTTCATCAAAACGGGTAAAGAACACTAGTTTACCATCTAGAAAAAACTATTCAGTCACGTTGAATATCGCTGGAACTGGAAGTAGCCCAGGGGTGTCAGAATCCAGGCCTCAGGCGCCGGTGTCCTACATGTTATCCAACCCATCGCCATTGAAACCTCTTATTGGCTAAACGCACCTGATCCAGGTAATCAGCAGCATGTGAAACAGGGTCTCTGGAAAACCAGCAGGACGCCGGACCTCCAGGAGTTTGAACCTTGAACTAGACACCAATGGAGTTTTTTCATTTATGGTCAAACCATCAATATTTGTTTCCTGTAGCCGCTCCGGTCTGTAAAGACAAGATTCATGATTCCTCCTCCTTACTGTTAGTTTGCAAGAAAGTTTGAAATTTTCTCGCACCTAGTATTCAGAAAAAAATATTTTTTTTGGCATAGTTAGTGTCCCCCCCCCCCACACACACACACACACAGAATAATGATGACATCACAGCAGCAGAAACCACCAAGAAAAGAATGAGGCCAAAATCTCTTATGGGGCTCAAACAAAATGTCTAAATCCACCAACAAAACCAAAACATGCGTGTTGGGGATAATCAAAGGGAATTATTATGGGATGACCACACGATCTACCGCTTCTAGGTGATAGGAAATTGGGTGATTTTCACATTTTCACACCATGCGGTAAAAACACTTGTTTGAGCCATTTTTACAAAAAAATTACACACGCCACCAGGTGAAGTCTACAACCACTACTGAAGTTTCATTGACCTTTGCCCTCGGGAAGGGTCCGACATCTTGAATTACCTTTAGGACCGTGTACAGGTTTAAACTCCCCCCGTGGATCTGGATCTATCGCCTCCTAACTCCCCGAGCATCTCTTTGGAAAAAAAGCTGGTTTTAAGGTTTGTGGATTTGAGCAGCAGCGTGGCGAGCTCACAAAAGTGGCGTTTCCCTGTTTTTCACATTACCGTAGTATTATAAAAATGAATACATGAATTGTTGGCTCAAACTGAACAAAACAATATCACATACGATATGAACATATTAGGAGTGGAGTTCCAAAAAAAACCCAACTCATTTGCCAAGGAAATCCAAAATGTTACTTTTGCTGAACGCGCTTTACCACATGGGGTCCAGGACGCCACCCATACGTCACTGCCAAATCCAAGTCCTGCTTAAAGTTGAACTGGTGTAACGTTGAGTTTGCAGTCAAATGCTGTGCGTTTTGTACTTAGAGCCCCTAAACTTCGCTTAGCGGCATTTGCACGCATCAGTTTTAAACACGGGAGTGGAGCTTGGAGACCCGATCATGAAATCCAGGACAGAAGGAGAAGGTCTGGAGCCGGATGTCAGTCTCCTGACTCAACGTGTTTCTCGCTCTTCCAGGTCGGATGGCGTCGGACTGGTCGGTTTACCCAGAATCCACCGCCCTGCTGTCTGACAGCCTGGAGCTGGTCCAGAACTACTCGCAGGCCCGCTGTGACCTGTGGAGGAGCAGCGGCCTGTTCGACTACGCCTGGATGAACTGAACCCGCCCAGCACTGCCCGTCTGCGCGGGTTCAGGCCAAGAGGAACCAAATCAGAAGACCGTCCAGGTTAAAGGCGAGAGCTTCTGTCTGAGCTGACAGGAAGTTCAGCCTTTCCACTGCCTTTATCTCTGATCATTGACTGTATAATAGAACTGGACTGTGTGAGTTTGATGTCGCTCATAGTAAACTGTTTACTTCCGGTTCCAACCAAATGAGTCCGTCGCCATTTTGCTGCAATCCGGACGCCGCCGTGTTTGAACCAGATGTCCTCAGTGAGACTCGACTGGCCTGTGTTGGTCTTAGACCTACATTTCTATGGAAACCACTCTCCCCAATCAGTAGAAAGCATGTTAGAAGGCCACACCCCTTCCGCTGAGAGCGGGTATGGGAGAATCTTTCAATCAAACGCATCAAAGATTCGATGTGAGACCAGCTACCTTTATCTGATTGGTTAGTTTGTGACTTAAATAACTTGAACGACAACATTTCTCTTGTTCGGGTCAAATTCCCAGTAATAGACTAGCGTAGTTTCCAACACGCATTAGGAGTGGCGCTCTGTCTCTCTGTGCCTTAAAACCAGGAGTAATGCGATGTGAGCGTCGGGCACGGCGCCTCAGTCCCACAGCAGCATGTTCCTGCATCCATCATTCATTCATGCTGATGATGATTATTCTCCACCATGATCTTCCTCAGCGTTTCAGGATATCCTCCGGCCGCTTCTGAGTCAGCTGATGCCCTTCCTCCATGCAGGGTCATCCCGATTCAGGAACCGCTGGAACCAGCTGTCGCTCGCGTTAAAAAATTCCTAAGCATGCGGCGCGGCGGGGAAGCCGACGGACCGGCGTGCTCTTCAACTCCGCTCCCCCTCCCTCGGGCGCAAAAGTCTCAAACAAGCATCTTGAGTTGTCTGAGCTTTTGTGATGAACCAGAGGAGTCACATGACTGAAAACAAATCTGCGAATACACGAAACCGCGAACATTGAAATGCGAGTCAGCGGAAGAACACTGAAAAGAAAACATATCATGAAAACATTCTGATGATCAAGAAGATGCTCATAAAAGGCATCTGATCCAGAAAGGTTATTCTGACCTGGAGAATGACTGTTTCTTTCCCCAGGGAAGTCTTCAGGATTAATGCCACTTCCTGTTTGGAACACCAAGGGGGCGGGGTCAGTCAGTCTAGTTCTCCTATACAGTCATGAGTCTGACCTCTGAAGAGTCTTCTGGGCAAAAAGCCACTTTGGCTCCTTTTGTATTTTCATGAGGATTTGAAACAAACTGAAGACAAAAAGAAGAAGTTCAGGTGTCGGGACCAAATGAATGACCGTCTCTTGGTATTATTATGGGATGTCCCCTGCACTGGTTTCTTGTGCCAAACGTGGGTGCTGCACGTCTGCACAGTTGCTGTTCCACCAGCGTCCCTGCAGCTGAACTCGCCATCAGAGATGTGCCCCACGTCTTTAAACCACTCAGAGAAGCTTTGCTCGTTTCTCTTTTTGTTTAAAAGTTTCACGTTGAAATAAACAGTTTTGTAAACGTAATAATGTTGGATTCTTCTTTTTTTGTTTTCAATGACCTGCGTATGTTCGGTCCCTGCAGGTCTGTTCTCATAGTTGAACAGCCTCAGAATTCAGTTCTCTGACACTCGTGAGGCTTCACAGTTGTGTCACAGCAGCTGCTTGGAAGGATGTTTTACCTGAACTGTGAGGTGATTGATCAACCACCAAACCTTTGCAGTGGGGGCGGCAAGAAACTTAAAATCTGTGTGAATGTGAATATGGTGTATCTTCATCACTCTGTATGCTCCGGCAAAGGCAGGAGGCCCGGCACCCACACCCCTGATCCAGGCATCCAAGAGCCCCCCCCCCATTAGACAAAGACTCGGGAACAACCACCCCCCCGCGCACCCGCTTCCCGGGGGATACGGTCCACCCCACTCAGGTGTTGTAGACTCCCTCCCTGCCTGGAAAAGAGCCTCAAGGTCAGGGACGCAGGCACCCCCAGGACACCACCAACACCCCGGCAGCAGACGCCGACCCGTCCCACCCAGCGTGGAGGCAAGTGACAGAGAACAACGTGACCATCCCCCTGTTGTGTGTTTATGTGTGTGTGTATTAAAAGAGTTGCAATTAAAATTGGTGGTTGCCTCCACCAAAGATCCCTACGTGTCTAAAGCAAGCAAAGCCTGATGGGGGGGGGGGGGGGGGTCTCTTTGACCTCATCGATTTATTTTCTCAAGTCATTGTGATCTTTGATATGTTTTTGCGTAGAAGGAAATGTAGATGCCGAAGTGAATCGCTCCTCGCCCTTTTTGTCCCTGCTGGCTTGCCATTGCGTTTTATTAACAGCCTCACTGCAGCGCCGTGTCTGTCCAGCAGGTGGCGGCAGAGCGCAGGAATCTCCATCCTCCCGTGGAGTCGGGACCGCCGCTAAGGACGGAGCTTCTACACCTTTAAGAACCGGGAACTCCTCGGCTGACGGGAGGCCACGCCGCGCGCCTGCTCAGTGTGCAGCCGCCGCGGTTCGGGTCCCGGTTCTGACGGTTCGTGCGTCCGCGCTGATGTCGCTCCGTGGGACTGCTGGTCTGCACTTTTACTGGAGAATAATGCCGTGCGGAGCTGCGGCTGCGCAGAAAAGCACAGAAAAAACAAGGTAAAAACGCACGCGCGCGCTCTCTCTGTGTCTCTTTGTTGTTTTTTGTTGGAGTTAAACGGTCTCGCGTGATCTTGGAAAACTGTTTCAGTCCTCGCAGGCTGTTTAGGGTCCTGCATCCCAGAAACCACAGATGGACCTTCATCCCTGAGGGATGGAGGGATGAAGAGATGGAGGCATGAAGAGATTCAGGGATGAAGAGATGGAGGGTTAAATAGATGGAGGGATAAATAGATGGAGGCATGAAGAGATGGAGGGATAAATAGATGCAGGAATGAAGTGATGGAGGCATGAAGAGATGGAGGGATAAATAGATGGAGGGATGAAGTGATGGAGGCATGAAGAGATGGAGGGATAAATAGATGGAGGGATGAAGTGATGGAGGCATGAAGAGATGGAGGGATGAAGAGATGGAGGGATAAATAGATGGAGGGATGAAGTGATGGAGGCATGAAGAGATGGAGGGATGAAGAGATGGAGGGATGAATAGATGCAGGCATAAAGAGATGGAGGGATTAATAGATGGAGGCACAGAGGGATGCTGGGATGGAGGCAGAACAATCACATTTCGCCCTTAAATGTCTTCAGTCTGCTCACTGAGGTGAAGCTTCTTCGTCATATTGATGTTATCTCAGCCGCCGCTGAGTGACCCGTCTTTATCACACGTTGCTGGTATTTAAAGTAATCCAATACTCGACCAGATTACAGCCTCAGGATTGTAATCTGCTGCCTGATTCCTGACGGTGGAGTCCATCTCTGAACCGCTAAGGTAGGTGGTACCCTCTGAAGTGAGGGATGTTCTGTGTGAACGCGACTTTCAGACGTGTTTTTTTTAGCCAAGATCCACTTTCTTCATGGAAAAAACTCACGAGTGACCCCAGCAACAGAAAATGTAAGAAGAAAAGAACTGTGTTGATGTACCAGCCCCTCCTGGATCTCACCTACATGTTATAGTTTTAATAGTTTTTTTTTTTTTTTACTTTTGTCTTAATCCAAAATGTAACTTTAACAGAAATGTATTTGGGGGAAAAACCAATGATTTCACTTTTGTTTGAGTTGAA
Source organism: Oryzias latipes (assembly GCF_053564925.1). NCBI lineage: Eukaryota > Metazoa > Chordata > Actinopteri > Beloniformes > Adrianichthyidae > Oryzias > Oryzias latipes. The sequence continues at coordinate 4,903,857 of NC_136239.1, forward strand.
TGTGTCTGTTGACCGCTTAACCTTAAAGTCCTGCTCCGATCATCTTTGATCTGTTTTCAGATCATTATTAAGATGATCTCGTGTTTAGTCCAAATCTAAACACGTGTCGTTTTCCAGGACAGCGTTTCTGGAGAGCGGCAGGAGTTCATAAGAAATGTACCTTTGAGTTGTGGGCGGGACTGTTGGCGCAGAGTAAGCCTGCCCTGAATTCCCATCATCCACCTGTTTACACTCTCTCCCACTAGTTTAAAGCCCTCACACCCCCAACCTAACATTATTGGTGCAACAAAAATGGCAGAGAAATTGGAGCCACCCAGCCGTCCCGTTTAGATCCAGAATCCAGCTAACACGAGGAAAACAAAGACGTACACGGATGACTAGAACTTCTTCCTTTTAATACTGCTCCTGATTCACAACAATACTCAGAAATTTAACTATGAGCTGAATGTTTGTAGTGAAGTGAAGTGAAAAAATAACAGACAGACTCGTGTCTCTGATCTTTATAGTTTTGTGAACCTTCTACACGGTCTGACATCGGATCTGGCAGGGCTAGCTGCTAAACGCTATCTTTAGCTGCTATTTTGGTTGCAACTGAGATGTGAGTGTGTGTGTTGGTGTATGTGTGTGTTTGTGTGTTTGTGCGGTTATGTCTTTGGGTGGTATTGTACTTCATCCCCTAATGGATTTAGCCACCTACCAATTACATTTACACACATTTAATAGTCATTAAATGTGTGTGCAGTTTGTTTTGTCAGGACGGAGCTTCTACACCTTTAAGAACCGGGACCTCCTCGGCTGATGGGTGCCACGCCGCGCGCCTGCTCAGTGTGCAGCCGCCGCGGTTTGGCTGGCGGTTCGTGCGTCCGCGCTGATGTCGCACTTTTACTGGAGAATAATGCCGTGCGGAACAGAAAAAAACTAAGTTTTCTAAATTTGTTTTCTCAAAGATCTGCATGAAAACTTCAGGACTCTGGAGTTAAAAAACTGTAAAAGTTCATTTGCTTGACTTTGAGCATTACTCATTAAATCTTTTAAAGAATGACGACTGTGGACACGTTTCAGTCCAGAGTCAGAACATTTGTCATTTTCTTTCAGAATTTAAATAGTTTTTCTATTTAAGTGGACAAGAAACTCAGATAAATAGCGTCTACTTAAATAACGCACTTTAGCACTTTAGAGTCACGGTCCCATTCACCGATTCTCACACGGATGGCGGCTCCGCCGTGACGTGGGGCTCGGTGTCTTGTCCAAGGACACTTCAATACATGGTGGGGGGCAGGGTGAGAACCGAACCTGCGATCTTCTGATCAGAGGTCGACCGCTCTACCTCTGATGATTGTAGAAGCGTGAACCATCGTGTTGCTGCAGTTGTGTGTGTGAATATGATCTTATTCCACAATATTCCGTCTGTTTCTTTTCCGTTTTTTGGGAATATGTCATCTAAAAAGGAAAGGGGGTTAACGTGAGGTGACATCCGGAATCTTCTACACGGAATCAGGAGCTCAACCAACGTTTTCCTGAAATAGACGACGACCTTCAAGCTTGTGTGGTCCATCGTTTGCGTGGGATGCTCAGCAGCAGGAACGTATTCCTGATTCTTTGCTGCTCTGGGAACTTTAGTGTTTCCGTGGATTTTGGCAGCGGATGCTCTTCATGGAGCGCATCGTCACGGAGCCTCATGGACGGCGTGGAACGCAGACAGCGCCGGCCCAAACCTGGTGTGTTTTTCATCTGCGCACGAGGAGGACTGGTGTCCAGAACCACACGTTGATGAAACGACATTCTGCAAGCCCAACAGAAATGTTCTGGAAAACTCTTTGGAACCCGTTTCTCCAGAAGATGCATAAATCCAAAGAAATTTGTGGAAAGTTTTCTTTGATCCTCCATTTTCAACAGTCCAGGTTCCCATGAACCGCTTTTGAACTGCTGCTCACACAGTTTGTGTGGATGAAACTGTTTGTTCATCGGCGGAACTTCCTCGGGTCCGTCTGGCGGGAACGAGCAGCGGCGGTTCTCTTTTCCCCCTTTGGGCCTCAGCGCTTCATCCTGGGAGCGCCGCCAGGACCGACCACAAGCAGCCGCTGCCTCCTGCCTCTCCTGACAGCTCGCACTCAAAGCTCCTGAACGTGGTGGGGGCCTCCACCGGGCTTCCGAGGATCCATGAAAGCTGGGTTTTCCCTGAAGTGAGGGGTCCGGGTGACCGAGGTCAAACCGTTTCCGTCATGTCAGCAATCCGGTGGGGGGAGAAGTCAGAACTCCAAGAAGGGATGAAAACAGCTCAACAGGAAAATGCATGGGACTAAATTATCATAGAGAAAGGGCTGCACAATGGTGTAGTGGTCAGCACTGTCCCCTCACAGTGAGAAGGCCCTGGTTCAATTCCTGGCTGGAGATTGCCTGTTGTCCCTGAGGATGTGTGGCTTTTCTCCAGTCCAACATCACTCTTCACGGGTTCACTGAATATTCCCTTAGCTGTGAATGTGTGCGCTGGTTTTTGGTCGTCTCTGCGATGGTCTGGAGAACGCCGCCTTCACCCGCCCATCGCTGGGATAGGCCCCAGCAGCCCCATGACTGTGATGCTTAGAAGATGGATTTTAGAAAAATATATAATTCCATTAGTTGATGCAGACGGCACAAGCAAAAACCTTTATTAGTATAGTAGTACTATAGTAGAGTATAGCGCTTTGTATTCATGTGAAAGACGAGGCGAGTCTTTAGAAAGAAGTACACAAAGAAAACAAGACATTTACACAAAATGAACACCCCTCCCTCCCCTGGTTCCTCCCTCCCCCCACCCACTTCCCTGGTAGAACCTTTATTACAGAACTGAACTAAAACATGCGTCTTAAACGGACGGTCTGGCTCGGTGCTGCTGTGCCGAGGCGGTTTTATGGGGATCCCAGCCCGACCACGGGGTCGTCCACTCAACACAGGGTCCACTCTACAGCTATTAGACCACAGAGCCGCAATGTGAACGAGCACCACCGCAACAGCCCCCCCTTCAGGCGGGGCTGATAGTGACCCGGAACAGTGGATCCCCGTGAGGACGCACTGGAGTCAGAAAAAGAAAGCATTAAACATCAACTTAAATAATGTACATTTAATAATAATGCTTAAATGTTTAGTATATTGAAAGAATCATATAAATTAACAGTTAAATGTTTTTAATGAAGGAAATATAAATCAGAAGAATGAATTTAAATGAAAAGAAAAGGTCAATTTCAACATTAACAAACCTCATGATTAAACCAGATTAAAAAGTGGGTCTTGAGCCTCTTCTTGAAAACCTCCACGGTCTCTGCGGCCCTGAGGCCCTCCGGCAGGCTGTTCCACAGGCGAGGACTGGAAAGGTGGAACGAGGCCTCGCCGTGAGACCGGGGGACCTCGGATCTGACCTTCTGCTTTGTTCAGTTTGTCCTGCATGGAAATATTCCTAACACTGTATGTTCTTTGGTATCTCCAGATTACCAATCTGGTTCTTGATGGTTGCTGCAAACAGGAGGGATTATTGTTGTGTTTGCGTTGGGATGAAGTTACAGTGAGACTGAGTTCATGTCAGAGACATCTTCTCCCTCCAGGTTTTCAGAGGACACACATGTTGATTGGTCTACCTGGAGCTTCAGGTCTCTGACCAACCTCTGGTTTGGTTGTAGAGCTCACCTTAGTGCCACAGATATGCAAAGATCTCCTGGCACTGGGACCAGGAGCTGAACGCGGCAGAACAGGTTTCTGCCTCAGGACTACTTGGCTTGATCAGAGAGGGACCAGAGGCAGGACGTAAAGGCCCATCTGGCCTGCCCAGGACAGCATGCCAGTTGTTGAAAAGACGGGCCACAAAAATGTCAGTGAGATTGCCAAAAGAACTTCCAGGTGGCTGTGGATCCAGAGTGAGGACACTTTTGACTCAAGTGGGGGTCCTGCCACCTTCCAGGTGAGGTGAAGATCAGGGACTCTTCTCTGACGATGTGTCCAGACTGCATATTTCCGGTGTTACAACGTTCCAATAAGCATCATTCCGATTGTCTCGCTAAAGAATTACTTTGTCAACGCTTGGAATCCTTAATAAACTGCAAAGCATCATGGGAAACACCATGATGCTCTGCAGGATCAGAGAGCAGAAATACTGAAGCTGGTTCCTGCAGGAACCGAGGAACGCTCTGCTACAGTGTGATGTAGCTTCTGACTGTTGCTGTTGGTGATGAGGCCGTTACAGCCTGCTCTTCGTCGCCCACGTGCTTCAGCTCAGCCTGTTTTCCCTGAGTCATCCTCACTTCTCTCCAAGCAAAAACACTTCTCTCCTTCTGCAGATTCTGACATGAAGAAAGACATCGAGACGCTCATCGCAGAGGAACGGGCCGGAATCCTCCTGAAGTATTCGACGGTGAGTCCGAGCGCACGCACACACACGGACACACACACACCCACACACACACACACACACACCACTTCAATGTTAATGTTTGGGTTCATTAGGGGTTTCTTTTGTGTTCAGTTTCACTCAAACACAGGTTTTTGTTTGTGAGCATCTGTCTGGGCATGTATTTATGTGTGTGTTTGTGTGTGTGTGTGTGTGTGTGTGTGTATGTTCTCCATGTGTGTTCAAATTTGTTTGTGTGTTTTCTGTGTTTGTGTGGTTGCCTGAACCTGTGTGTAGGAGGCTGTGTGTGTGGGACTGCCAGAGCTTTGAAAATAAACTGCTGAATCTGAGTTTTGAGGGTTTTGTTTGTCAAATGTGAGGTTTAAACTGATGGAAAGTTAAATCTGGGAAGCTGGTTCATCACCTCAGGTTTAACAAATGAAAGGACCAAGGAACGTCTAATTCTAACATTTTTTCCCAAGTAGCTTTCCAGGGATGCTGATAGATTGAAATCCCTAGAAGAATTCTGAATGGCCTCTTCCTGAGGTCACTGGTCAATGGAACTTCAGTTGTGGTTGAATACTTAAAGACCCACTCCAATGAAAAATGAAAATGGTGTTTTTCTCATGATGGAGGACGTGTATAAAAACATTGAAGGTTAAAACTGTTTTTCTGAGTATGTCCTTATTCAAATGTCGTTGGATCAGATGAAAGGAGGTTATTTGGCTACGTTCACACTGCAGGGCTTAATGCTCAATTCCGATTTTTTTTGAAAAAATCTAATTTTTTTGCAAGGCCGTTCACATTTCCAAGTAAATCTGAACTTTTTTGATCTCCAGTGTGACTGTGAAACGACCCAGAATTGACCCGCATGCGCAGAAGAGTACTCAACGGTGAACGACGTCACTCGTTGTTTGCTGAAGTAGCTAACGTTAGCAATGGATGTCAACATCAGTGTTGTCAACAGCGGGGCTCTTTTGCAATTCATTTTCACGAAGGAGCCAGCACAATTACAATCTTCTCATTTTAAGAAGGCATTAGAGGTGGGATCGGCTGTACCCACTGTAGTGGAATGGGGATGTGTATGTGCTGGAGCATCCTGGAGAGGCTAAGGGTCAGAACAGGGAGGACGATCCGCCTTGGGTCCCCCGCGCTTCTGACCACGGTCGGAAAGGGAAAAATGTCATCCCTGGAAAGGTTCAACACCACGCTTTGCCATTTCTCTGGAAATGTTTTCAAAGATTGCTAGGTTGCAATAAGAGCGCTTGAGTTTGTCCTGAATAGAGCTGTCACCCCAGATATGAATCCAATCAGTGATCTTGCTTCCCTTCCACTGACTGGTCTCAGCAGCATCGTCCGCCATGGTTGATGTTTATGTTCTTGTTCCCGCCTACTTCAACGCAGAATGATGACGTTTGTAGCGTATCGATGACGTACGGGTCAGATTCATGTGGCCTCACCGGTCAGACGGCGGTCGCATTTGAAAAGATCAGATGTGTAGTGGATTCAGGACCACATACCCAAGTGGCCTGGGTCACATTTGAAAAGATCGGATCTGTGTCTTTCAGACTGTCATGAAAAGATCAGATACAGGTCGCATAGGGGCAAAAAAATCAGAATTGGGTCGTTTCAGCCTGGGGTGTGAGCGTAGCTTAGATAAAGTTCAGACTTCTCATGCAGGTACTGCTGTGGGCGGTACCAAATCTCGCGTTCTCCCCTCCATTCCTGAAGCGTCCAATTGCAGACGAACAGATGCAATAACATTTTCATTTCCTCGTCTGAGCTGGAATCTGGCTCTAAGCTGTGCGGACAGACAGCTCCAAGATTGATCGCCATTTTCTGCTACCCTACGAGCTTGTGAGGCGCTTGTCGCTAGTGGGAGAGAGTGTAAACAAAGGCATGCTGGGAAATTGGCTAGGCTAACTTCCGCGCCAGTCCTGTCCTGTAACTCTACAGAAACTATGTCCTAGAAAACGACCACTGGGAACGTCATCTTATTTGCTGTATTTTTTTTTTTTTTTTAATTCTCTACTCCTGAAATTCTCTGAACACTAGTCGCATTAAGGGTTTTGGTCTTGGAAAAGTCCAGAAACACTGAGTTTTATGGTGGGTCAAGTATGGAACAGAGGTTCTCTGATGGTCAGGGAAGAACATGTGACCCTCCAAACTGACAGTTTCCTTTTAGGTTGGAGTTTTAGTTTCTGCTGGACCTCCTCTAACAGCCTATTTAGGAATCGGGTACAGTAGAGAGATAGAGGCAGGGAGAAAACAGAAGAGCAAGGTTGTTTTCTCATCTCATCTTAAATTAGGAGAGACAAAACTCTCGCTGTGACATCGCTCATTCAGGCCTTCAGGCTGTGCATATGACAGTGTTCCGTCGTGTATCGCAGGGAAAACGTTCTAGGAACCCGCAAAATAGGAGGAAAGGTGTTTTACGGCAACAACTCCTTACTCTACCCTTTTCTCAGACAGACAGGAACATTTTCACACTTTTCTCTCTCGTTTAAACTCTCAAAGTTCAAACCGTCACAGAAAAAGAGTGGCAGAATTTTAGAATGAAAACAAAGATCTGATCGTGATTGACGTGGATTTGGCAAACGGAACGCATTCTGTAGAGGAGACACGGCACACAGGAGGTTGATTGATAGGGCCTCCAGCCAATCTGGATGCAGAACGTGCTGCTGGAAAAAGGACAAAAATAGAACCCTGTTTGAGGCATGGTGTTAGCTCCTCCCTCCTGCTGCTGGTTTGGCTGTAGATGACCCCACAGCATTTTTGAGCTTCAGAGCTCTGCACCTCCTGTTGAGGTTCCTTCAGCTCGGTTACGATTCCACTGAGGAGAGTGAGGCGGCGAGCTAAGACCTCCGTCACTGCGTGTTCTTCTTCTGTGCTGAATCGTGGTTTCCTCCATAGTCATGTGAGCTGCAGAGAAACAAGCGGAAGGATGCTTCTCTGCAGCATCCAGATGCATGTGCAGCAGCTGAAGTTGCTACTGCCTACAGAAGTTGCAGGAATTGCCATGTTTTGTGGCCATGCAGGGCCGGCAGGGCGGCGTGGAGATCAACCCCTGGGAGGATGCTGACTTCAGCCTGTACAAAGCCATCGACCGCTTCGGTTTCATGCAGTGAGTGACCGTGCGTCTCTGCAGAGGCCTGCTTGTGGACCGCAGCACTTGCTGATCGAGTCGTGGTCTGTTTGTCTTTTCCAGTGCCAAAGAGCTGCCGGCTCCAGCTGCACACGAGGAGAAGGTCAGCAGGGAGATCCGACAGGTGAAGCTGTCAAGCTCCGCCTTTTTTCACGATCAGCCGTATTCCCCTCCACAGGTGAAGCAGCTGGAGGTGGAGAGAGCTGAGAAGTGGCTGAAGATGGTGAGGAAATGGGACAAATACAAGAACAGCAAAAAGGTGAGGAGCAGCTCAGATGTGTGGAGTTGTTCATGCTTTCTAGAGAAGGTAAAGAGCCACAGCGGGGTCACATGACCCATCAGCGGGGTCACATAACCCATCAGCGGGGTCACATAACCCATCAGCGGGGTCACATGACCCATCAGCGGTGTCACATGACCCATCAGCGGGGTCACATGACCCATCAGCGGAGTCACATGACCCATCAGCGGGGTCACATAACCCATCAGCGGGGTCACATGACCCATCAGCGGGGTCACATAACCCATCAGCGGGGTCACATGACCCATCAGCGGGGTCACATGACCCATCAGCGGTGTCACATGACCCATCAGCGGGGTCACATGACCCATCAGTGGAGTCACATGACCCATCAGCGGAGTCACATGACCCATCAGCGGGGTCACATGACCCATCAGCGGGGTCACATGACCCATCAGCGGGGTCACATGACCCATCAGCGGGGTCACATGACCCATCAGCGGTGTCACATGACCCATCAGCGGGGTCACATGACCCATCAGTGGAGTCACATGACCCATCAGCGGGGTCACATGACCCATTTCACCTCAGAGAAGAAGGTGAGCATCACAAAACTGCTGCTCGCGCCTGTCCAAAAATGTGGTCACAAACTTGATGCCCTAGATGCCACCGCCAAACATTTTGAGCCGGATGGCTACATGGAGCAGCTTCTGCGTTTATCTCATTCACAACGAATGGAAGACGTGATGATGCTGAGATATCAGGTTTATTTTGAAGAGCTCCACAAAAGCATCAGTCATGACGTCTCCGTGTCTGGGTTCATGAGATCATTCAGAGACTCTCCCGGTACGATGAGGGTCACCATCTCCTGCAGGAGCTGTTCAGCGGTACTTCTGTCTGTCTGTGACCCAGTTTAATGACCTGCTGTCCAGCGTTAGAAGATCTTTTTATTATTGTCTCGATGAAAATAGAAAGAAATGTCAGGAGGAGAGCAATCAGATTCTCCCCATGTTGGTTGGACTCCACCTGCTGGTTGTGTCATTGAACACGTCACATGTCCAGAGCTGAGTCCCTGATTGGTTGGCGCCGTGCATTTGGTTTTCACCAAATCACAATAGCTGCTGGACCGACGCACCGTGCCTGACGCTCAAATGACGCCGCAGGTTCTCCAAGGCATGAATGGTGGGGCTGGACCTCCTGCCCCTCCGTTTTGGCACCAGGCCCCTTCCTTGCTGACTGTCTCTCAGTGCTGGCGATGCTCTGGCCTCTATCTGCGGCTGGCTTTCCGCCTCCTGACTGCCTGGCCGCCCTGGGAGGGGGGGCGCCTACCACGGCTGTCTGGGGGGCCGGTCGCTCCGGGGAGCCTTCTTCCCCCGGTTGTGCCCATCCGCCTGCTCCTCCACGCTGCCACCCAAATAAATGTTGCTCACAGACACGTAGGGCTCCGGGAACTGGATAGGTGGGTTATGCTGGCGGGGCTCACTGGGGGCATCTCTCTCTGGGGTTGGGTTGGCACCCACCCTCCATCCCACTTTTACTAGCATATTAGACACCATGATTCATCTATGGCCTTGTGGGGATGGTCTGGTGGAGGGGGCACGGTGAAACATCCGTGCTCATCTTTCACTGGTCCGCCCCACAATTTTAACTTCCACTTTGGACAGACACACTGCATGTTAGCAGCACACACACAGCAAATACACACCGCACACAGAGGGACACGGAGCGGGGGGGCTCTACTGCTTGGCAGTGGTGGGGCCCCCCACACTGGAGACCTCCTATTTTACCTGCAGCACACACACAGTTCACCCACACCACCATACATAGGTGGGGTCGGGGAGGGGCGGCCGGTCTTCACCCGCCTGGCTCTCTCAGGGCAGCTGGGCTTGTGGGTATCCTGTCGGCTGCAGTGGTGGTCGGGCGTGCAGCGCTGGGGGGTCGGTCGGCTGGAGGGGGTTACTGCGTCGCGACGGGGGGTGGGGGGCAAACGAAAGATTGCGAATATGTGTGCGAGAGTGCATGGGTGGGACGGACCTGGGGGCTGGCTCGCTGGGATCCTCTGGGGCTCTCCATCGCCATCACAGAGTGGGGTGCCGGGGCTGGCTTGCGGAGACGGAGCGCTGGTCGGGTGGTAGCCGGCTCATGGGTTCTCTGGGCCCTGTCCTCGTCCTTGGCCCTTTTCTCGGTGGCCGGCGCCTGGTGGCCCCCATGGCTGCCGCCTGGTACGGTTAAGCACTTCTGTCCTGTGGTCTGAGGGCCGGGACGCCGAGTTCGCCTATGTCTCTCGGCAGGGGGCCCCTGTAGGGGGGCCTTCTCTGCGCCTGGCTGGGTGGGTGGGCGGTATTTTCCGCTCATCTCCGTGTCAGAATTTCACCTTTGATGTAATATTTGTGTTTCCAGCAGATCTGGTCTAATAGCTTAAAAGAATAACTTATTCATTGCATATTAGGGTGTATACCCCACTTTCTCACCTCTCTTTCTTTCACTCTCTTCCACCCCTCCCCATCTTACATTCTTCCCCTCTCCCTCCCCACACACACTAAATGTAACAAATAAATAAAAAATAATAAAAAACAACAAGGGGTTTATTCAAATATACACTCTGGTTTCTTGAAGTTCTATAACCTCTTTTTGTGATAATAAAACCTGTCCAACACAAAAGGCCTTCAGCTTTAATCTGTTTGCTCAGCTGTTGGACAGATCAAGTTAAAAAAAATAAAAACAAATGACGCTGCAGGACCTCAGATGGCATCTGAACATTGACTCACCAGTGAAACTGGACGCCCCTGACAACGCGTGAATAGCGTTTATATCTTTGGCTCTAGAGTAGCCACACACTGCTCTATAAATGTAATCTGTCTGCCCTACTAACGCTGCAGGTGCAGCCTGCTGGTTGCTCTGTGGACTTGTTCAGTGAGTGTTGGAACGCTCCCCAGTGGGTAAATCCATCTTCATATTGATCTTGTTTCAGAGAGAGCGCTCTGTGAAGCTGCAGCATCTAACAGACCTTCACAGCTGGGGGGTATTCCAGAAAGCAGGTTATGCTAGTTACCACGGTAAGTTTGAGGCTAAGGAAGTTGATAACCTCAGCTTTCAGTTGCAAAAATGGAGGTATGTTTCAGGGTATGTCAAGTTACCATAGTAACTCATGCTCTGAACATAACCTGGTCTGGAGCAGGTTTAGTTGAAGGTTAGTTTGTTTTCAGAGAGGTGAAGCAGCATGGCGTGTCCATTTGAAGATGATTTAGTGGATGAAAAAGCTCAGATAATACTTTTTCCACCATGAGAGGAGGATAAGACCACATATGGATGTTGGAAAGATAAACTTTTTTACTTTGATCTAACTTAATTATTTGCTTCAGTTAAGATAAATCAATTCTTGTTAGTTAAGTCAGCTTAAAAATAACAAGTACTTATCAGACAGTTATTTTACTTTCATTAAAATTCATTCAATGAAGTAGTTGTAACGTTGGTGCTGCTGTTAGATCGGCACAGCAAGGGATTCTGGGAGACCATTCCCTTTGCCTGTCTGGACGGATCTGGGTTTAAGTGTGAGTTTTTGATCAAATGTGTTTAGTTGTTTAACTGTTTTACTGTGTTTTGCCGAGTTATTTGTACTGTTATAATTAATTCTATCTGCACCATGAGTGAGAGGAAGAGGATGATGAGTATATATAGCCCCCCTTCTGTTTAGTGGTGTAAAGAGAGATTCATAGACATGGTATATTGTTACATGATTCAAATCTGTTTTGTTTCATTCATTTTATTGTTATAAAAATGTGAATAACTGCAAGCTCAAATTTAGACATATGAGAGTTCAAGAATTACAATAAATTAAGATGGAAAACTTTAATTGAATTGGAGTAATATTGATGGACGTATAATCTTCATACGCCGTCATTAAGTAAACGCACGAGTTTCTGATCTTATTTCCATTTTCTTGTGATGCATATATATATATATATATATATATATATATATATATATATATATATATATACAACTTATCCAATTTTGCCAACTTAAATGAATTACTTCTATTGGTAACAAACAATTGAGTTAAATTTAATCAACCTAATTCCTTACGTCTATAAAACTCAATAATTGTTTATACAACTCAAATTTATGTATTTATCTAAATAAATGTCATATTACTCCAATTCAATTAATATTTTTTCCATCTTAATTAATTATACTTCTTGATCTCTCATATGTCTAAGTTTGAGCCGGCAGATATGCTCATTTTTATTACAATAAAAAGGACGGAAAAAATATGCACGTCGTGCATAAATTCATTAAAGAATTTTCCGTCATTGTCATTACAGTCATTGGTGGTAGGGGTGCTATATAAACTCATCATCCTTTCCTTTACTCTCACTCATGGTGCAGAGACATAAGCATAGTAGGACAAAATAACTCAGCAAAACACAGTAAAACAGCTAAACAACTAAACACATTTGGTCAAAAACCCACACTTAAACCCAAATCCGTCCAGACAGGCAAAGGGAATGGTATCCCACAATCCCTTGTGGTGCCGATCTAACAGCAGCACCAAAGTTACACCTACTTAATTAAATCAATTTGAATGAAAGGAAAATAACTGTCGGAAAACTACGTGTTATTTTTAGATTGACTTAACAAAAAAATGATTTATCTTAACTGAAGCAAATAATTAAGTTAGATCAAAGTAAAAAAGTTTATCTTTCAAACATCCATATGTGGTCTATCACCATCTCACTGTGGAAAAAGTATTATCTGAGCTTCTTCATCCACTAAATCATCTTCAAATGGACACGTCATGCTGGTTCACCTCTCTGTAAACAAAGTAACCTTCAACTAAACCTGCTGCAGACCAGGTTATGTTCAGAGCATGAGTTGCTACGGCAACTTGACATACCCTGAAACATACCTCCATTTCTGGAACCGAAAGCTGAGGTTATCCACTTCCTTAGCCTCAAACTTACCGTGGTAACTAGCATAACCTGCTTTCTGGAATACCCCCCTGATCCAGGTCGTTAAAAACTCCATAAGCATCAAGTCTTTGAGCCCTCTTTAGATGTTTCTGTGGTCACTTGTCCCCCGGTGTTTTTCAGGGTTGTGGTCGGTTCTCCTTTTTTGCAGTAATTTTAAGGTTAAGTTAAATTTGAGGACATTTTAAGACTTCCAAGCATGACCGGTGTGCGTCTGTTGTTGTTGACCCTGAGCCGGAAAACATAGACACACACAGACACACTTAAGCATACACACATATTAACACACATACACACAGAGCACTGAAGGTACTGACTGTCCATCAGAATACTTTTCTATGTAGGTCTTGTGTTTTCTCCTCCAGACTGTCGTGGCGTCTTAAAGTAAACTCTGGTGTGCTCGGCGTTACGCCTCAAAGTTCCCTCGCTGAAGGTAGTTCTCCTCTGAGGCTGTGCGGTCATGGATGCTGCTTCTTCTGTGTTTGTCTGCTCTGCGGTCAGATGGTGTCCCGGGTCTATAAAGGCATCCCACTGCAGCTCCGCGGCCGCGCCTGGGTCCTGATGCTGGATGTGGAGCGTACCAAGAGGGAGAACGAGGGCAAATATGAGGTGGGGATGTGGAACCGTGAAGATCCTCACAGTCTCTGGTTTACTTTGGAAGCTTTTTGGATCAGAACTTTCTCACATTTATATACATACTTTAACAAATGTAGTTGAATCTTTCTCGTAACCATGGACACGGGTGTTTGTCCCACCTCCAAAGTTACCAGGAGATGATTGTTAGGGTTAGCCGAGTTCACAAACACTCTTTGTCAACAACAAGAAACTTCAGGGTACATTCAGTGTCCAAAAAGATGAATGAATAATTATGAATGACTTAATGCTTTTCCAACTTTTGATCATATGGAACCATTTTAACCAATTAATCCGTTTTTTTACACTTACAAATAATCCTCCCTCCCCCATAGAACCAGTCTACCATAAAAAACAAAAGTCCAAAATAAACTGATCGTCTATAAATTCATCCTAATAAGGCAAAAAAACATCAGAAAAAAAAAGTTGTTTCTCTGATATACCAGTAAAAAATAATTTAGGGCGCCCCAAGAAAAAGAAAATTGTAAAATTGTAGATCTCCCCCAGCACGTACTCATGGGCTGTACTGGATCCCAAAAGCCTCGATCCAGCCAGACAGGATCCTCTGTGAGAAGGGAGGATCCCCCTCGTCTTCTGCCCACGTTCTTCTGTTTCCTCCTCTCTGGTCTTCAACCCTTCAGCTGTTTTTGCTTTTACTCTCTCACATGTCGTCTAGATCAGTCGTCTCCAACATTTCATGTCAGGCAATATTTTCCTACGTTTGCTTATAATAAGTTTTAGCTTTTGATTTCTGAAAAACCTGCTTTTCATGTTCAAAACCTACTACGAGAAATTAGGTCAAAAAAAGCTGAGAACATTAGTAGTTTTTTTGGGTTTTTTGCAGATGAGGATTTGTTGAAGGTAAATTATTGATTAGTAGAATTTGTTTTTGATTTATAAATAATTGAATAAATACAAGATTACAGTTTTTTTCGATAGAATACCATCATAACATTCAACCCAGTCTCAGATCATCTTTCAAAGCAAAAAGATTTTTCATGTTTTGTTTTTACATAAATCCTGATTTTATTGTGTATTTATTTTAACACAGAGGAACATTTTCTGTGCTTAAGTTTCTTAACAGCTGCCGTCCTAATTCCACCCATTATCTCCTTTTTCAAGTTTCCTCAGATCAGAAACATTTTCAGCAGGTCGGCAACGTTATTTGACTGAATCTTCATCCTCTGTCAAATGTTTGCAGCTGGTTTAAACTTAGACTTTGTGATGGAGATGAAAACAAAATGGATGCTAACAACCAGACGCTAACTTTAGCCGTGTCCAACTTTTAAGGTGTGATGGATAAATAAAGTAAAATAAAATGACACAACTGTCGTAAAACTGGTATTTTCTAAATATAATAATGAATAGGAATCCATTGTGTCTGCATCTTTATTATCTGTGAAACGTTCAAAAGCTTCTGGTACGTTGAACAGCTGTCTCAATAAATCCATATTTGGAGGAAAACTCCTGGTTCTGTCTGTAAATAGCAGCTTTATTTTTCTCTGAAGTCAAACTTCTTCTTCGGTTTCCTCACTGACTCTGTTCTCCCCAAAGAAACTTTCCGAATACGTTTTATGGTTTGTTTCTGTTAGCTTTGAAGCATTAAGGTTCCAACTTTGCGGCCCGAGCATCTGCTCAAAGTCACGTGACGTGTCAACACAGACAGAATCTGGTGGTTTTTCAAAATAAAACTTCCGTTAGTATCACAAAATGAACAAAACAGAAATAATAGAAGTTAGTATATGCATTTTTTTTTCTGTCTGCGGCCCGGTACCAAATGGCCCACAGGGATTAGGGACCACTGGACTGAAATAGGAATCTGTTGAATCTCATTGAAGTGAGTGAGTCTTTTGAAACAGCAGCAGCCCTTCAGCCGGGAAGCTGATGTAACTCTTTGAGAATTCTGCTGAAGCTTAGGCTCTTCTTCCTCCGGGACTTTCCATCTTTTCCCTGCAGAAAATGAAGGAACAGGCTCGGCTGTTCTCACAGGAGATCAAACAGATTGACCTGGACATCAACAGAACCTTTCGGAACCACATCATGTTCATGGATCGGTTTGGAGTCAAGTAAGTTTCAGATCTTTTTCTTGACCAGTGCTGAAATGAGGATGATGGGCTTTTCTGTCTTCAGTTCAAAGTGTTTCTCTGGGAAACATAAAAATGTTTAATTCATTTCATCTTCTGTCTAAGTTCAAACGAGGCTGAAAGTAACAAACTGAGACTTTCTTTCTCTTCTTGTTGTGTGTGTGAAGGATTTTTATGTTCTTCAGATGTTTTTTGTTTTTACATTTTAATGGTGCATCATTCATGTCAAGATAAAAAGATGAAGACTAATGTGTCTGTCGTGTGAAGGAAGAACTCATTTGTGTTTCATGACGCGTTTTGTGACTTTAAAAGCATGAAAAAGCTTCAATTTACAGGAAACTTAAAGGGACCACAAAAAAACATTTTCAGTGTGGCATTAATGTCATCATTCTGTGGGTGTAAAAAGCAGATTTTACCACCAAGTTATTCCAAGTTCATCATTCATACAGCCGTGAACACTCGACGAGCAGCACCACCCGACCATAGCGCCTTCAGGTTGTTAGTGGACAGGCAGGTGTTGACGGTGAACCTGTCTACAAGTGTCATCAGCAGATTTGCATCAAGACTCAGAACTACTGGCAGAGTTTGTGACAGACCCAGGAGTGGAGCCCCGCCAGTGACAGACCACAACCATGACCAGAACCTAACGACCTCTGACCTCAGACAGGGTTTAGCAAACGCCACACAGCTGCAGGCCCTGTTACCAGATGTGAGGGGTACTAGGGAGTCCAGACAAACCATTCACAACCGACTAGAATGACTGACGACCGTTTCAGGTGACTCTACTGACACCAAGACACCGCCGTGAACGTTTGCAGTACAGACCATGTGACCTGGACGATGCAGCAAGGGTCTACTGTCCCGTTCACTGATGAGTGTCAGGTCGCCTCTCACAGAAATGATGGTCGTCAAGAAGGCAAGGTGAGCAACACGCCGAGGTCAACATGGTTCCCAGGGTTCACTTTGGCGGAGGAGGAGGAGCAACAGTCTGAACAGGCATCTCCAGTCGGAGCAAAACCCTCATCGGGGTTATAGTTGATGGTCCAGTCACTGCAACGTCTCACAGTAGAGACACAGTAGAACCATCATCATCCCCCAAGTCCACCAGAACACCCCAAACTTTCTCTTCATGGATGATAGTGCTCCACCACACGGTACCAGAATTGTCACAGCTGGACTTCAGGTAGTGGGAGTGGCTTGGTGGTCTGGCCAGCAATGACCCTTGACCTGAACCCTATAGTCTGGGACCAGCTGAAGCAGAGACTGGATGATCGGACCCCCAAGTGACCCGGCAGAACTGCATGTATACGCCTCAGAACCTCATCATGAGGCTGATGAGGAGCACGAGAGATCGCTGAGAAGCTGTCGTTGCAGCAAATGCTGGAATTACCCGCTGCTGTTGACATGGTTAATGTTTGTTATTTTTTATTATTATCTTCAATTTTGTGTTAATAAATATCACAGTAATAAAAATAATGTTTTTTTCTCATTCATCATTAGTGACATCAAAGGCAACTTTAATGTATCCATACATCATCTAAACCCATTTTGACCCTTTTCGGGGGGGCTGCCACTAACCTGGCCCCTCGTGAACTTGAACCGGGACCTTTTTCCTGTGAGGCAAGACCGCTAACCATTGAGCCACGGTGCAGCCCGACTTTTATTCGTTTCAATAATTCAGACCAAACTCATGGAAATAAAAATATCCTGAACTTACTGTAAGTCGTGTACTCAACCTGAAAAGTCATAAGGATTCAAAGAAGAAAACTCAGCTAAACGACTAGAAGAACAGAACTTCCTATTTTCACTTTAAATAACGTTTCTGTTTAGACGACTCAGGACATGTTTTATAAAAAGATGGAGCTGATAGCATGCAGTGGTCTTCTCAGTGTCTGCTAGAATTTGTTTAATGATCTCCTCCTCTTCCTCTCCTCTTCCTCCTCAGGCAGCAGTCTCTGTTCCACATCCTCTCTGCATATTCAGTCTACAACACGGTAAGTGGCTGCTTCCTCCTTCTCACATGGAGGGGTCCAGAATGACCTTTCACCTTGATCGCGTCGTGTAGGGCGGTGCGGAAAAATTCATTTCTGCATTATGTAACTATAGTTCATTTGGAGATACTTATATCGATTCAAAATGCTGTCAGGAGGATATTTATTTATTTCTGAGCGTCCTTCAGTGTCTGACTCTTGTTTTCCACTTCAACCTCCAACCGCTAGTTGGCAGCAGAGCACAGAGAGCCTCTGAGCAGCTCTACTCACATGAAACAACAACAGGAGAAGCAGCTTGTTTTGTTATGAGACATGAACTACTTAGTTTTTACTTGGGATGGGAACCAAACCTAAACTCTGTGCCATGTTGCTGCCAGAACCTCCCAGCAATAGATTCTAGTTCTGATGGATCAGAGTGACGTGTCCAACGCTCTGAAAAAAGGCCAACGCCGTGGCGATGAGCGATGAAATCCGTGTTTACTTCCAGGTGGGAGAAAGTGGAGCTGCAGCTGCAGAGCAGACCGTCATGGAAACAAAGCATTAAAGCGTCTCCTTCATCCTGTCATGCTGCCTCATCATCATCACTGTATTGTTTCTGGAAAGAATTAGTGTTTTTTTCCTTTATTTTTGAAACAGCATTCAGACTCCTGAACTGTTTAAAAATACTGGAGAAGCTACATTAAGCAATACAGAAAAGAAACTGCACTTTATTTACTCAATCATACTTTTAGAACATCATTGGTTAAGGCTCATTCATTCTATTTTTTTAGACTGAAAAATTTTTGGTTGTGGAAATCAGACAATGTTGACTGTTCCCTTTCTATATTTTAACTTACCAAAATAAAAGCACTGTGAATTTGTTTGGCTAAAAACAACTTCTATGTGAAATATAGTTGCAGTGCTTAACATTATTATCATTAATAAACAGAATTTTACCATTTTATTACAATGAAAGACGTTTTGAAATTCAGGTAGAGTTTTTGTAAGTCATACTCTTTTAAAAAAGAAGTGTTGTTGTACAATATCGCGATAATTATCGTATCGCCAGACTTTTGCTGATGCACACCCCTAGCATAGTGCATGTTGAGGTGAGTCGGGGGGTGGGGGTGGGGGGTTGGCAGCAGCTGTCCAGGAGCGCCAAGATCTGATGAGAACTGCAAAAAAAAAGGAGCCAGAACAGAAGAGGAAGAGGCAAGAAAACAAAAGCGCCTAAAACAACCGGAAACTCTGTAAATGCATCAGAAGAGGACACTTTGAGCTGGTGTGAGGAAGAGGACCGTCCAGCACTGAGGAAGAGTCCTGTGGCTTCACACCCTGACAGCCGTGCACATGAACGTGCACGTCTGCAACAGAGCTGATGAACAAAGGTGTACAGCAGCTTCATCTGTCCAGACGATGAAGACAGAGAGGTCAGAGGAAGGTCAGAAGGTGAAGTTCTCCCAGAGGAGGAACCCTCAGATGTTCAGGAGAACCACATTTGACGGACAGAACAGTTCTACGAGTCCCTAAACACCAAAATGAGGGAAAAGTCTGTTCATACCGATCGGACCCCCCATCGTTCATGCAGGGGGGGCTCTGTGTTCTGCAGCCGAGAGGTGTGTGGGGGGGGACGTAGCTGGAGATACTAGGAGGACACTGAAGCTGTCCTGATCTCCACAGACGTATTGTGGCGTCTGCTTTGGGGAAAGTTTCACACTTTCCTTTGTGTTACCTTTGTGTTATCCTTTGTGTCACACACTGGAAGTCTTTGCGGTTCTTCCCTGAAAGTTTCACTTCAGGGAGGGACACTCAACGTCTTTTTGCGTCTCCTGCAGGAGGTGAGTTACTGCCAGGGCATGAGTCAGATCGCCGCCCTGCTGCTCATGTTCATGAACGAGGAGGACGCCTTCTGGGCGCTGTCGCAGCTGCTGAGCGACCACAAACACGCCATGCACGGTGAGAGCAGTTCAGGGAACTCCACCTCTGCAGGAAGTGGCTTCTCCCATAATTGGACACTTCCTCTCCGTCCTTTCTGTAGGCTTTTTTGTTCCCGGTTTTCCCAAACTCCATCGATTCCAGGCGCATCACGATCAGATCCTTTCCAAACTCCTGCCCAAGCTGAAGAAGCATCTGGTGAGATCTGAGATGCACGAGAGAGAGCTGCTGCTGGTGAGCGTTTGTGCATGTGTGTGCGTTTGCTGATGCCGGTCTCTTCCTCTGCAGGACAGAGAGCACATGTCTGCAGGGATTTACAGCACCAAGTGGTTCCTGCAGTGCTTCATTGACAGGGTGAGGAGGGTGGAGGGTGTTGGTGTTGACCCCGTCTTGCTGAATCTCAACACATGCATCCATCTTCTTGCATCCTCCTGCTTCCTGACAGAAGTAACGCTGGACGTTAGACTGGATCCTCTGAAACAAACTGCTCAAGGTTTAAGGGATTATTGTCAGTTTTGACGTCACCTGACTCGTCACTATAGCAACAGGCATCTTTTATGCATGGAGGAGTAGTGCGAGGCAACCATTGACTGTCTATGAGGACAGTCTGAGTGACGTCACCCATAGAAAACGGTTTACTTCTGGCTCCAACCAAATCAGTCGCCATATTTTATGCGAAACGCATCTTGAGGCCAGAAGTCGTCAGTAAGCAGTTTATGGGTTCAAGTCAGCCTGAGTCAATGTTTCTATGGTAACCACTCTCACCAATCAGGAGTGAGCTTTTTAGGAGGCCACAGCCCTACTACCACTTGAAAGCCGGCCACATTTGACGTGAGACCACATACTTTTAATGAGGAATCCGATTGGTCAGTTTATAATTAGAATAAGTACAGAAAAAATATTTAAAAAAAAACTTCTGATCATCCAGAAGATGTTAAAAATAAAAAGGTGTCAGGTCCAGAACGGTTATTCTGATCCAATAGAATGACTGAGTAACCGCCGTTTGTGTCTCTATAGACGTCTGTGGGATTTTGGCTTCCTGGAGCCAGCGGGCACTTCCTGTTTGGAACGCCGGGATCCAGTTCTCACATGTAGTCACTGTGGATGGGTCAGATGGGCTTTTGGGGCTGCAGCTCTCACACATGTGGCTGCATGCTTGGCTGACAGGCCTGGGCTTTTGCAGCGAGCTCGCCTCCAGCTGGGTTACAAAGCGCCACATGGCAGCGCCGGCTGTGTCACGGCCCCACACGGAAAGAAGTACCAAGTCAAGCGATCCTGCCTGAGCATCGGCCTGCTCTCTGATTCCACTTCCTCTCTCTTTCCTATATTAAATGATAGCTGAAGGATCTGCATGAAGCAACATGACTTCCTAGGAATTTAGAAATAGATTTTTATAAATAATTTTTAAGAAAAGACTTCCTTATTTTAGATTTTGAAAGTAAAAAACTTTAGGGAAAAGCCTTTTAATACCTTTGGGATTCTGTTTTAACAGAGAAACATGTCCATTAAGTCCAGAAATGAGTCAAACTGAGCACCAGTGTAAATGTGAAGAGCGCCACCTACAGGAACTTTGTTCTCCTTGGCCTGCACCTCTGGCAGTGAAACAAAAACAGTTCATTTTGTGCTGAAACGGGAGTTGTGTGTTGGGAAGCGGTTATCCGCCCCCCTTCCTGAACCCACAGGCTTGTGGTGGCGGTCTGGCAGCGTCAGACTGCTGTCAGCACTTCTTGGGAAGGCCCGCTGAGCTCTGGGAACAGAGAACTTCACGCCTTGGCGCTGCTGCATGTTCCGACCAAATGTTGGCCGCTTCCATTCGAACATTTTGAAAAGCCTTTCCAGATCTGGGACGGCGTTCCTACAAACACCTTCTGCTTGTGGAATAAATGTTTGAACCTCTGCTGCGTCTGAACTCCGGGTGTTTTGTGGCTGTGCAGACGCCGTTCCCTCTGACGCTGCGCTTGTGGGATATCTTCATCCTGGAGGGGGATCGGCTCCTCACCGCCATGGCGTACACCATCCTGAAGACACATAAGCGTAAGACTTTCCCCTCAGTCCCCACAGGGCCCACAGTTTACCGGAGGCAGCTGAACGCTGTGTGTGCGTGTGTGTGTGTGTGGGTGTGTGTGTGTGCGTGCACGTACATGTTGTGTCTGCAGAGCTTCTCCTGAAAATGTCCCTGGAGGAGCTGAGGGACTTCCTGCAGGAGCGGATTTCTCGCACTTTGCTCCTCAGTGATGATGTGATGGTGGAGCAGCTGCAGGCTTCCATGTCGGAGTTGAGAAAGATGAAGCTGGACCTCCCCCCCCCAGGTGCAGAGCTGAGGTCTGCAGTCTAAATGTTCACGGGGGCTTTCAGGACTCCTGCATCTCCTCTGTCTTGCTCCTTTTTTTTAGGCAAGCTGGAGGAACTACCTCCAAAACCGCTCGGTCAGGAGCCCCTCCTGCTGCGGAGTCCAGTCCAACCCTCCAGGGGGACGCCGTCCTCAGCCAGCGCCCCCCCCAGAGTCGGCCTGAGCCTTCACATCATTTCCCACTCGACAGACTCAATTTCCTCAGACCAGAGTCCTTCCAAGGACCCCAAAGCCCTGGACGCCGTGGAGGAGCCGCTGCCCTCTCCAGACCTGGTCATCATCCACAGCCAAGTCCCACTGACTCCTGACGGGTCCCCAATGATGGGACCCCCGCCTTACCAGCCCCCGGGAAGTCCAGCAGCGCCCCCATCAGGTCATCCATCATCACTGCCGGAGCAGGAAGATCCAGACAGAACTGAAGCCCCCCCTGCTCCGTCCTGCACAGTCCCACGCTCCGCCTCTGCACCCTCAGCCCAGCTACAGTCAGTGATTTCGGATTCGGGCCCGGCAGCAGCAGAACAGGCCTCGGTGCTGGTCTCTGAAGTTCTGCAGAACAGGACTGCAGATCATCCCATCGGGATTTGAAGGTCATGACTAAAAAGAGCAGCGACCATGTCAGGACAAATTAGTTTTCTTAAGTTTTTAGTCATTTAGGCGACCTCTGCCCTTTGGTTCCCCCACTCCCCCTCTGCCCTTTGGTTTCTCCAAATGCCCCCTCTGCCCTTTTGGCTCCGCCCAATCCCCTCTGTCCAAGTTGTTAAGAGTCATCATTTCTATAGCAACCACTCTCACCCATCACAAGTGATCTTGTTGGAAGGCCACACCCCCTACCACTTGAAAGCAGGCTACAGAAAACTAGAACTAGAGGGTCCTGCCAGCTGTTTGTTCCTCTAAAGAAGTCTATGGGTATACCCTGTTTGAGATGCCGGGGGGGGTTGTGTTCTCATTTACAATCACTGGTTTCCCTCACACACCTTTCCATGAAAAAGCTGCGCTAAAACCTCTGAATGCTGAATGTACAGAGCCATGTCTGTGGTTCTGCTGCTGGGTTGTTCCCTTTCGTGTCTTGCACCTCTCAGCAGCTCCTCTCACTCCTTTTCCTGAAGTCGTGCTCAGGATCCGCTCCATGCTCATTCGTTCCACTGGCTTGGTTTCCTGACGCTTCTTCAGTCTCTCTGGACTTTTTCCATCGACTCGCTGCTGCTGTCTTTGACGGAAACCTCTGCTTTTTCACCGATGTAGCAGCACTTTAGACTTCGTGCTGAATTCGGCTGCCAAGTGGGCGGTGTTAAGGTTTGGTTTGAAGGGATTATCATGAGGAAAAGCAAACCTCCCGTTCTCTGCCTGCGGCTTCAGAGACCGTTCCTGATCAGAGCAGCAGAGCAGAGACGACCGTTTGAGCTTAGACTGTGGCGGAATCAGTGCCGATCCGTGCACACGTCTATGACACGTCTGCTCTCAAACAGCAGCTAAAGGAGGGTTTCTGCAAGCTGCACATGTGAACTGCCACATCCTTCTTCAGCTTGTGTTTCAGGCCACCCGTCCGTCCTCCTTCATGGACGTTCAGAGGTTTCTCTCCGCCGCACTCCAAAGCAAGTTTTTCTGTGCCACACTGAGCGGGAGGAAGCAGGTTCATTTTCAACCCCCGTCAGCTCGGTTTAACGTCAAGCCGGTGCTCGATCCTTCAAAGATGGACCGTTTTCCATCTGGGATGTAAATGTGTGAGTTCAGTTCACGTGGCCCGCTGTGTGTGGAGTTTGAATGTACAATCTCTTCAGATCCGACCTTGGACGTAGTAGAACACCAACATGTGGAAGTTCGTTTTAAAAGTAGATTTAAGTAGAAAACTTTTTTAAGCAAGGAGAAGTCTGCCTTTGTGTTCCTATTTAAAGCCATTTTCTCAATTATCTGATGTGAAAAAAACATGTTTAAGTGCTTTGGATAGTGTAAGAGTTTGAATAAAGCCTTCAGATAAAAGGAGTCCACTTTTTTGTTTGATGATGTGTTGAAACAATCCCAATCTGACACAATTCTCCAACAATAATGTATCCATACATGGTGTTTTACACACACACACACACACACACTGCAGAATATGGGGCATTCCTTTGATATCATAACCATATCTGAAACTCGGTTTCAAGGACACTGACTTTGAAATAGAAAACTATGAGCTTAGCCCTTGTCCTATCTTAGATGACCCCACCCTCACATTGACGTGTTCTCCCTACCATGACAAAGGTGGATAAAGGTGGAAAGATTTCATGTAATCCATGAACACCAGTGAAGATCACAAATCATTGAAGAAAAAAGGTTCAGAGCACTGTCTAGTGGGTCTAGATGACCCAACTCCCAACGTTAAAGTGCCTAGAATAGCACAAGGTTTATCTATGTGAACAGAGTAAACAAAAAAGGTGGAGGAGTTGCAATGTATCTGAAAAAAAGCTATGCTTACAGTAATTGATAAATTGCCTGTTGCAGTGGATGGAATGCTGCAATGTCTTACCATTAAAACATGTAACGATTTAGGGAAAAATGTCATTATAAGCTGTGTTTATAGGTCATCAGGGTCAAGCTTACAGGTGTTCAGTGACTGGATAGAAAAGATGTTTACCTCTCTAAATAACAAAATATCACATCTGTGGAGATTTCAATATCAATCTGATAAACCTCAGCGACATAAAGCGACGTCTTTATCAGCAGAATGTTTGCTATGAGTTTATATCCAACCATAACAAGACCCAGCAGAATCACTACTCAAAGTGCTACTCTTATTGATAACATATTTACAAATAATATAGAATACACTCATATGAGTGGACTAATGACATGTGACATAACTGATCATTTACCAGTTTTTGCATCAATGTGAAGACAAAGAAAATTACATAAGAACCAGTCTACAATAGGTTAAGAAATTAAAAAACTATGAATTCCCTAAATAACGACTTATCCAGACAAAGTTGGAACTCTTTGTACAGAGAGAAAGATGTGGACATCGCTTTTAAATGTTTTTTAGAAAGATTTAGCTCACTTTACAATAAGAACTGTCCAATTTATAAATTCAAGAACAAATTTGCCAAATGCCCTTGGTTAACCATCAGTCTACAAAATGCTGTAAAAAGAAAAATAACCTCTATGAAAAATTCTTAAAACAGAGAACAAGAGAAACTGAACAAAGATATAAGTCATATAAGAATAAACTCACTGAAAAACACGTCACAGTAAAAAAGTGTTACTGGGAGCTGCAGTGGCTGAACAGCAGCCGAGCCAGAGGGAGACGATCCAGATGAGGAAGCACCAGAAATAAAAATGAGACTGAAAAAGTAAACATACTGATAAAAGCAATGAACAATTACACATTGAAATAAGGAATATTAAAAGGAATTATTAGTAATCTGGTGTAAATTCATCAAACAAGATAAAAAATAAATAAATAACAAAAGTAGTAAAAATGAGCTAAAAGCCAGGTTAAAAAGATGGCAGGTAAACTTTTTAGAAGCTTCAGACTCTGAGTCTTTTAAATGAAGTTTCCTGAAGGTTATGACCTGTTTTTTTCTCCAAGAACTATAAAGCCAGACGTGACATTATCAGGACGCGCATCTCCAAAATGACATTTCTCATGTTTCTTGAAGATGAAGTAAAACCTGCAGTGGCATCAGTAAACAACAGACCCTCAGTGAACTAAAATGAGGTTAAATTATGAGACCAACACTGCATCATTGTTCTTGTGGCTGACGCAAACGTAAATGTAAATGTAAAGGATACGGGACAAAGACATGCAGATTTGTAAAGTCAACAGGAGAGTCCGTAAGTGGCTTACAGGTGCGGATGTACGTTCTAGGTGTGCTGGTGTTTGAAGGAGACTGTGTGCCAACTTTGAGCTTTTCTTTGTTCTGTGTGTTTGCAAGGGAAAGTGTTTTAGCTGACCACTGGGGGAGGTGAATGTGTGCAGCTAATGCCACGAAAAGACAAATAAAAAAGCACTTCTTTGTATTTGTTCTCCCATTGAAGAACTTCACTGAAAAATTTATTGTTTTAAAAGTCTGATTTTCCTCTGTACTCTTTGTTTTCCCTCAAAAAAACTTTACAGTTCTTATATGATTCATTTCTTGTTATTATAAATATACATAAAACAGTTTTAAACAGTTTCAAGGAAGACGATCCATCTTTATCGCGACAGCAGCGTTCATTCTTATCATCTTCCTCATTTTCTCCAGCATGACACCTTTTGGTTGATGCCTCACTCAGGCAGATGGGGTCCTAGGGGTGTTTGAGCCCTTTTTGCCTCAAAATAAAGAATGAAGACAATGAACAGAAAAGAAGACAGCGGTGGATGATTAACATGAACCTGAGTGGCTGATAGAGGACAGAACATGACCAGAAAAACCACTGAAGAACTGAACTGAACCCCAAAATCCTCACAGTAACAGAATGAAAACATGAAATATTGTTAATAATGTCGGCATTCTAGGGGTAAAAGTTGTACGATGTCTGTGTTTAAACTTTTACCATCTGGATTAAACTTGATTCATGTTGATTCTGCCTGCAGCACATTGTGCCGACATAAACAGCCTCCAGTGTTTGTCTTGTCTTCCAAGTCTGTGATGAAGTGAAACTCATGTTGACTATAATTTGTTTAAATTAAAGAACATAACAAATATGACAATTGTATCACTTTGCCTATAGTAGCTGAGTATTTATCTATTAGTACTTTATTTCAAAATGTAACAGAATTTTTGTACAGTTTAAAGGTAAAAAAAAGTTTTTCTTCCCTGTTCCAACTTTGAGCCCCTCCTCCTCTGAAATCCTGGGCACATCCCTGGTCTCTCCCTCCTTCAGGGAAGTTTACTGACAAATGCAGCCATAACGTACCGACCTTAGCTGGCTGTCGTTAGTTAGCTTCACAGAACACGATGGCTCAGACAGGGACAGTGAGACTGCACCTATGCAATACTAAACAGCATCAGCTGAAATCATTACAGCCGTGTCGTCTCTGCAAGGACATGTAAACAAAAACACAACGGACTCACGTCGAGTGTAAGACAAAAACATGAAGTGTTCTGCTTTCTGAGAAGCTGTGAAGTTCAGTAAGAACAACCAACCAACTATGACTTTGTGAAAAGGCAAAAATAAAGTTAGGAAGTTGAATCTGGACTTCATGCCTTTTCTTCTTTCGCCGCTCATCTGTTTTTCATATGTGTTAACCCTTGTGCTATCTTATAGGGTCAAATTGACCCCACCCTTCCATTGACGTGTTCTCCCTACCATGACAAAGGTGGATAAAGGTGGAAAGATTTCATGTAATCCATGGACACCAGTGAAGATCACAAATCATTGAAGAAAAAAGGTTCAGAGCACTGTCTAGTGGGTCTAGATGACCCAACTCCCAACGTTAAAGTGCCTAGGATAGCACAAGGGTTAAGCAGCACATAAAATGCTGAGACACCACACATTGCTGCTGCTGTACTACTGCCCCCTCTGGCTGCTTCAGTCACCACAGTCAAAGATTTCGTCCATCAGAAATGAGCCAAATAAAAATTAGTTCATTTCAGGAGGGGGTGGGTGGGATTGTTCCAAATTTAGAAACGTGGATAGTTCTGATTTTGACCTTTAGACTACTATTATTGTAAATAAATAACATTCAAGGTCACCAAATACAAGGACTATGAAAGCCCACCTTTTATATTACATCCTGCATTTATACGTGCACTCTAAAAACTTGTTTTCGAAAGCAAATCGATGTTACCCTTACCCCCCACCCCGGTTACAGACTACAATATAAGTTAGTCCTTACCATTCTGAGTCTGTTTGAGGAAAAGATAGTTAGTTACATTTCACACTTATCCTAGTGTGGTCAATCCCCACCGGCACCACAGTCACCTTCACCTTCCAAGCCTCCTTCAGTTCTTCCTCGAGTAGCAGTTATGTTTTTGGACATCAGCTGTTCTTGACTCCTGTGAGGCTTCTTTGCGTGGATGCTTTTTTTAAACAATCTGGACCTGGTGCTATAAAATCCCTCCAGAGTTTTAGACGGTCCTTTTCTGGCGCAGTTGCTGTGGCAATAATCTGAGAGTAAGCGCAGCGGCTGTACGTCAAAGGGTAGAGCTGGAATTGGTCCCTGTTGGGGGGCGGCGTGGGGTGGAGGTGCAGGTGTTCCATGCACAGCCCCAAATACACATCCTCAATGTAAATGGCTTTGACATGCCTGGAGGCCATGATGAGCTTCTTAGGGAGGTCCAAAGACAAGATGTAACCCAGACCCAGAGCATAGGGGGGATACTGCTGTCGGGGGTACAGCTTCTCAGGTAGGTACCACTTGGATGAAGGATTTCTAAGAACTGAGCCCCCATATGCCACTAGACCGGTCATGTAGTTACTTTTTGGAGCCTTCAGGAGCATAATGATGAGATTGCCCACATTGAGGAACATATCTGAGTCAATCTTCATGGCATAAGAGGCACTGGAGCAGTATGAGTCCAGCCACTCAAGCATCACCATGGTCTTGATGGTCAGGTTCTTGTAGCAGTCCACAAAGTCGCTCTGGATCAGGTCTTGGTGCCGTCGGCTCTCACGCTGCAGCTGCTGTTGGAGCTGTGGTGCAGCTTCTCCATCTTTCAGCCCCACCAGGAAAAAGAGCAGCACTTTCCTGCCGAGAACCTGGCTCTGGCTGCCCCAGGTGCTGCGGATGACGTCCCGATGAGCCCTGTTGTGAGGAGCCACCGGAACGACCAGCACCACAAACGGCTCTTCCTTTTCACACTTTTGTGGCTCATTTATCACAAAGTGGTACTCAGAGGGATACTCCACCAAGTAAGGTCCAGGCGATTTGTAGGGAACATGGGTCAGACCATGAGGCTGTGCGTGGAGTTTTGTTTGAGGCTCCTGTGTCCTTCCTGTTGTCGGCGGCGCTGATGGCATCAACGACATCAAGCCATCGAACTGACGGAAAGAAACAGCTGTCCTCTCTGCTGAAGACCGCCTTGTTCCATCGGAGACTAAATCCAGTTTTCCAGTCGAAGTAATGAGCTTCTTTGAAAGGTTTGTCACCCACAGTTTGGTGATCATATCCGGCATCACGGTCTTCATGCTTGTGTTGCAGATGAAAAACACAGCTGCAGTCAGAAGGACGCCGAGGAAGTAGTGGCGCCACAGGAAGCACCGGCATCTTCTGCTGTATGGAACTCTGTTACCATTCAGCATTTCCTAACTGGAAGACATTAATTAACAATAAATTAATTCTTTTAACTAATTATCACTTTAGTCACATTATCCCTTGTGCTATCCTAGGCACTTTAACATTGGGAGTTGGGTCATCTAGACCCACTAGACAGAGCTCTGAACCTTTTTTCTTCAATGATTTGTGATCTTCACTGGTGTCCATGGATTACATGAAATCTTTCCACCTTTATCCACCTTTGTCATGGTAGGGAGAACACCTCAATGAAAGTGTGGGGTCATCTAAGATAGCACAAGGGTTAAACAAATGAAGGATTTTAATTCAATCTTTTACAAAACTAAGCTATTGAATTTTAGAGAAGTGTTAATCCCAACTAAAGGGAATTCTGCTGAACTCTGACCTCTGTCAGGGAATGCTTTTTTCTTGTCCTGTGAGACGTACCTTTGTCCAGCCTTTACAGAAGTCCTCTTCAGCGTCTTCTGATTTGCTAATGTCAACTTTTCCTTTTCTTCATTTGTCGCAGATGAGAAGTCCGAGTCCATTGAAGGATCCAGCAGCTCGCCTGCAGTCAGGGGGGGGAATCACCTGTCCGTCCGCAGCAACAAACAAAGTGGATCCCTCCCACTGATCAGGTGTGGGTGGCTGATGGCAGGAAAACCACTCCCTTCTTTGCTCACTTCTCCTCAAAGTATTCTTAAGGGGGGGGGGGGGGGGGGGGGGGGGCTGTTGTCATGGGGATGGAACCGGATGTATGGTAACCCCTTGTGCTATCCTAGGCATTAGGAGTTGGGTCATCTAGACCTCTCCTTTTGATGAAGCACTATTGTCAAAGCCCAGCGTGACGCTGAATTTGACACAAAGCTTCTTCTTGACCCTTGTGCTATCCTAGGCACCTTAACATTGGGAGTTGGGTCATCTAGACCCACTAGACAGTGCTCCGAACCTTTTTTCTTCAATGATTTGTGATCTTCACTGGTGTCCATGGATTACATGAAATCTTTCCACCTTTATCCACCTTTGTCATGGTAGGGAGAACAAGTCAATTTAAGGGGGGGGTCATCTAAGATAGCACAAGGGTTAAAAGGACAGAAACATTTTGTGTCCTCGAAAGGAACGGTTCGTGCTGTTTTCCCCACTTCACTAGACGCCTGACTCTAAGTTATCGTAAACTAATGTGCATTCGTAATAAACATGCTCAGCTTCTAATTTAAAGGGACGTTCATTACCTTAAAACCAGTTTTTTCATGTACGCTGCATTTGTTCTTTCTGAATTTCACTTGGAGGTTACATTTTTTAGGTTCTGATAGAGATTATAATATAAAATTACAGGTACGTGGAAAAAAGGATTATCAGGGGCTCAAAAGCTGCCAAAGTCCAGCTCCCCGTCTGAAAATCTCAAAGTCCACAAAGTCTTTGCGTAAGAGAGAAAACCTGAACACTCTCCCTCTGCTTTCGTTCATGGCTTCTGCATGCGCTCCGGATGCGCTCAGGACGGGCTCAGGACAGGCAAAGAACGGACTCAGGACGGGCTCAGGACAGGCTCAGGACGGGCACAGGACGGGCTCAGGACAAGCACAGGACGGGCTCAGGACAGGCACAGAACGGGCTCCGGACGCACTCATGACGGGAACGGGACGGGCTCAGGACGGGCTCCGGACGCGCTCATGACGGGAACGGGACGGGCTCAGGACGGGCACAGGACGGGCTCCGGACGCACTCATGACGGGAACGGGACGGGCTCAGGACGGGCTCAGGAGTCTCTGAAAACCCGTCTGTAGAACACTAACAGCTGTGGAACATAACAGATGGAGAAAAGTCTGCATGTTTGTCAAGAAAACGTTTTCAGCATTTTCTCCACCATGTGGAAGCCTGTTGTTTCTCCTGGAGAAAAAATTGAAACTTTTTCATCCATCCATCGCTTCATTTATGAATCCATTAGTTCATTCGTCTGACCATCTGTCCATGTCTTTGTTTGTTTGTTCATTCATTCATTTAATAGTTCGCTCATCTATTCAACCATCCGTGCCTTTGTCGTTTGTTTATTCGTTCATCTATCCATCTGTTCATGCATACATTCATCTGTCCATCGTCTTCTGCCTATTGGGGGCTGGGTCTCAGGGGCAGCATCCTAAGCTGCTGACCTCCATCAGCATCTTCTGGTGGGACCTGAAGGTGCTCCCAGACGAGCTGAGACACGTAGTTCCTCCAGCACGTCAACGGTCTTCTCCAGTGGGGACATTTCCAGAACACCAACCCCAGGAGGCGTCCAGGAGAATGCTTGAGCCATCTCAACTGGCCTCTCTCAGTTCGGATGAGTGGAGAAAGCTATCTTTTTACATGTTTAAGGTGTCTCTGGAAACAAATCTGGAAAGGAATGTGGGTCCTCAGCACTATGAACCTTTTCTTATTCATAAGTCTTTTAAGACCATCTCACGGAATTACCTTTGTAAACATGAATTTTTTCCCAATAGTAATAAAAGAAAGTCAATAAAGTCATATTTTCTGAGATCAAGTCCTTTTTTTCATAAAGTACATCTGCTAAGTCTTCAAAGAATAGAGCTCATTTGTTATATTTATTTGTATTTTCATTATCTTGCAGCACAGTATCACTTCATCACAGGTTATAATAAAGGAAATAACATAACACTTTATGTTTATACAGCCACACAGAAAGATTATGTTACTGTGTTTAATGTGTCTCAATAGCTGTTTTTGTAGTAAATGAGTGTTTGATTTGAGCCTGACATTTCTTTCTCCTGACCATAAAGTGACTGCGGGTTAAGTAAACCTTGGGCTGACAAAACGACCATAAAGCCATAAAAGCGTGCTGTACAAAAGATTTGACTGCCGTTTTAAAATCTAGACCATCTAGACCCACTAGACAGTGCTCTGAACCTTTTTTCTTCAATGATTTGTGATCTTCACTGGTGTCCATGGATTACATGAAATCTTTCCACCTTTATCCACCTTTGTCATGGTAGGGAGAACACGTCAATGTAAGGGTGGGGTCATCTAAGATAGCACAAAGGTTAAAGTGCCTAGGATAGCACAAGGGATAAAAGAAAGGACACAGAGTTTAAACGCTGAACACGTACAGAAGTTTTTAGAGGGTGAGCTATTAAATGATCACGTGATCAGGAAATGTAGACATTCACATTTCTAGGAGATTTCAATTGTGCTTTTTCATTTGAATTTTGGTTTGGACTAAACAACATTCAACATGTTCAGATTGGTGCGGAGGCTGGAAACGGCCTGCCCTACTTTTTTTTTTTAACCGTTTTCTCTTCAGAAAGAGATCCACTATCTCGTTATCACGAGAAAACAAAGAATATGCTTTATGCTCAAACGCTGAGACATTTCTGTTTTATGTCCCTTTATTTCTTGGTAACTGTAACAACGTCAACATATACAATGAAAAAGGTCTAAACCCTGATTGAAAGTCTTCAATGTGGCTGTTGTCCTGTAGGTGGCAGTAAAGCTGCTTGACTACAACTCTTTCTAAGATTTTTTAACCCTTGTGCTATCCTAGGCACTTTAACATTGGGAGTTGGGTCATCTAGACCCACTAGACAGTGCGCTGAACCTTTTTTCTTCAATGATTTGTGATCTTCACTGGTGTCCATGGATTACATGAAATCTTTCCACCTTTATCCACCTTTGTCATGGTAGGGAGAACACGTCAATGTAAGGGTGGGGTCTTCTAAGACAGCACAAGGGTTAACTAAAGGGGAGCTTTGATATTGGTCTATAGTTGGCCAGGTTGCTAAGATCTAAACTGGGCTTTTTCAGAGGAGGTTTAACAACTGAATATTTAAACATGTCAATATAACACGTCGATGTAAGGGTGGGGTCATTTTGACCAGCAGCCAAGGACTCAGCATTAACGGCTGGCACACTAAGGGCAGAATCAGAGACACTCAACTCAGTGTGTGGACTAACTTCAGTGTGCCAGATCAAGGCACATTGCTCAACCTTAAGGTGGTGTCAGGGGGCCAGGTTGAAGTCAAACAAGTCCCCTTCAGCAAATTCATCCTCTGAGCAGGTGTTACAAGGGCAGGAATGGAGGCCAGTTTGTTCTCTTCAAACCACCATTTTTAGAACGGAGCGATGGACCTGTTCGGCCTTAGTACTCCCCTCTGTAGGTGCAGAGTGATCGCTCAAACTTGGCTGCTCTCAGGACCTTGTGCACTTCTGCACACCACAGGTCTTGAATCTTTGATGTCCCAGTGCACCATGGGTCCTGACCAAGACCAAGTGCCCTTCCTGTAAGGCAGGGTCCCTTACCTCTTGGTCGATAGTTCTCTTCTGACAATCTGGTAATAGGTGAGGTTATAGCTTTATATTGAATGGTTCCAATAGATGGTAGATCTAAGTTGGCCAGAAAGTCTGTGATTTCTTTTTCATTTACTGGTTCAGACTGGCTTTACAGAGTTTTATAGTAATCTGGTTTATAATGTATGACATTGGTGTATGGGTCTCTGATTTTGTGAATTAAATTCCTCATCTTCTGTGATCTTAGGCACTTTGCTAGAATTTTGGTTGCCTTGGAGCCCGATTCATAAAAGGTTTGCTTTGTGAACCTTAATTTCTTTTCAATCTCTTCTACTATTAAGTCTCATAGTTGCTTTTTGTTTTTTGTCAGCTCTCCACTTCTGTCTGAATGTTGTTTATTCTTGAGGCTCAGTTTTTGTTCTAATTTAGTTTGTGTTAACCTTTTTAATTTCTATTCAAAAAGGACATCCTAGATATAATGTTCCCCCTCATCACAGCTTTGACGGTATCCCATATTATTGTTGATTCTATTTGGTCATCCTTATTGATCAAAATACACTCCTTAATTTCTTTTTTTATTTCTTGCACAACTTTTTCATTATTAAGGATGCCAATATTCATTTTCCACAATGTTGTTGTTTGTTGGTTATCTAAATGTGTAGTTAGGTATATGAAATTAAGATCACCTATGCTTTGTCCTTTTTCAGTTTTGTTAGCACTCTGCTTCTTTTTACAGGGTTGCCATGGCCGTTCACATTTATTGAAACTATTCTATAGTTACCCAGTCCACTCATTTATTTTGTCAACAATATCTGTGAACCCCACTAAAGAACAAAACCGAAGAAAAAAACATTATAAACTTAGAAACAAAGAACATTTGATGAGTTGTAGTACCAACGGGTACCTGTAACCTCCACACATTGGAAGGAGTGTCTCTCCCTCCTCAACCCCGCTTGGAGGTCCAGGATTGTTCTTCCTGTTAGGAAGGGGAAATAGCATCAGTTATTACATCCTCCAAATCCTCAAATTGTCTATTAGACCCAATTCCCACTAGACTTTTTAAAGAAACCTTCCCCCTAATTAATTAATCCGTATTAACTATAATAAATACCTCTCTAGAAACGGGTTATGTGCCACAGTCTTTTAAATACTCAGTTGTTAAACCTCTTCTGAAAAAGCCCAGTTTAGATCCTACTAACTTGGCCATCTATAGACCAATATCAAACCTCCCCTTTATTTCTAAAATCCTAGAAAGAGTTGTAGTTAAGCAGCTTTACTGCCACCTACAGGACAACAGCCACTTTGAAGACTTTCAGTCAGGGTTTAGACCTCACCACAGCACGAAAACTGCCCTAGTTAGAGTCTCTAATGACTTCTTATTGGCCTCAGAAAAGGGACTACTTTCTATTCTGGTCCTGTTAGACCTCAGTGCAGCCTTTGACACCATTGACCACAGTAGTTTACTCCAAAGATTAGAGCATGACATAGGGATCTGAGGATCTGCTCTCCAGTGGTTTGAATCCTATTTAACCGATAGGTACCAGTTTGTTAATGTGAATGGACAGTCCTCTCTTGATTCTAGAATCAAGTTCAAGATCCTCCTGTTAACCTATAAGGCCTTACATGGAATGGCCCCGTCCTATATTAAGGACCTCATAGTCCCTTACCATCCAATGAGAACACTTCGCTCGCAAAATGCAGGACTGCTTGTGGTTCCTAGAATTAGTAAAAGTACGGTTGGAGGTAGAGCGTTTAGCCACCAAGCCCCTGTTTTATGGAATAAACTCCCAGCTCATGTAAGAGAGGCCGACTCAGTTTCTACATTCAAAGTTAGACTGAAAACATTCCTCTGTGGACAGGCTTATTGTCAGACTATTTAGTATTTTACTAGTCATACTTATGCCTTTGGTTTTAAGGCATAAGTATGCGTGTGAACACTATCTGTTTTGTGTACATGTCGACAGGTGGACATTTTTGCAGCTAGCAGGTGTGTTTATAACATTTGAGTGTGTGTGTGGACAGGCTCCGCCCCTTTTTTTTTTTTTTTCTACATTTGAACCTTACCATAATGATTAACAACCAGTAAACTTGTTGCTTTATGCTGCTTCATGGTCTTATCCCCCTTCCCCTCCTATTATCACCCTCCTACCCCCCCCTCTCTCTAACGTCCCTCTCTCTTCTTCCCTTCTTTCATTTTCCGTCCGGTCCAACACCAAAGATTTTCAGACATGATTGAAATTAATAAAGTTTGGCCTCAACTACAAAAGGGGTTTATTCAGACATACCTTTGGTTTGTCTGAAGATTAATAACCCCTCTTGTTAAAGTAAAATATGTCCAACACAAGAGGCCCTCAGCTCTCATCTGTCTGCCCAGCTGTTGGACAGGACAAGTTAAAAAAAAAAAAAAAAAGACTATTTAGTATTTAGAGATTATTTAACTTAATGTTAATGTGTTGAAATAAAATGTAATAACAATAACTATTTGTTTTTAGTAGGCTGCTAGAAGTTTGAAGCTGGGGTAGCTATAGTGCACTGGGGTTCTGTCTTCTTTTCTCATCTACTTCTACCCGTCTCTTCTCTATTCTTGATTATTATTCATCAATTAGTTCTCCATGCCTCTGTTTGGTGCAGTGCGATTCATGTACTGTCCCTCTTTCCCCTCCTGGGGAGTGGGAGTGCTTCCAGATTCCAGTTGGCTCATCCGTGCTCCTGTTCCTGACCGTGTACCTCATCTCTGCTGCTGCTCCTACAGCTGGCTGTGGTTCCTGTCTCCGGCTCGACTCGCGCCCCCGACTGTCCCCCCAACTCCATCTGGATGAAGCTCATCTGCTGGCCTTTAAAAACTCAATTTGTGCATTAAGCTAATTAAATACAATTCTGTATGCACTCATATCCCATCAGTTTTAATTATTTCCTTTACTTATGCTGTTATTAAAAAGCAAAAAACATGACATGATGACCTGCTGTAACGTTATTTAGACATTTGTAATTACATAAATTCAGTACTTGTCTCTTATTCTCTGAATTATTTGAATAACTTTGTGGTGGTTCCTCAGCTTGTTTTCAGAAATTACATTAAAAATATACAGTTTCAATCCCTTCTACTTTAGGGTATTTGTCTTAATATTTTGTGAGAATGTTCTATTTTTCTATTCATATTAGATGCACTTCTAAAATATTTGGAAAATATAATGATGTCCCACAGCAATCTACCTCAGTCTGTCACTCAGAAGGAGACGGAGACCACTTCAGAACCCGTTTTGGATCAGGATGCAGAGCCAAACATTTCTACAGACGCTGAAGGCCCATTTGTATCTGATCCACAACAGTAAGAAACATCTGGTTTGCACATCATTTCAATTACTAGTGTAGTAGATATGGTAAATATTTTCATAGTCAGTTACATTGTGTACATAATTTCATAAAATGTATGACAATCCATACTGCTCAACAAATTCTGCAAACACTTATTTATTGACAATATAAGTGCCTTTTTCTAGGATTACAAACACAGAAACATCTCTTTCATCCATTACAGCGGCTTCAGTGGATGAAAAACTGCCCTCTGACCCACTAACTGCCCCTTATCCATGACTGACAGGAATCCAACACATCTGGTTTGTAGAGGAGGAATTGAGGTTCCATCCACCTTTGTTTTTCCCAGGAATGACAATGATGGAGGAAGTTACCATCAGCAGGACTTCAAATATACTTTAGTTAGTGAAGAAGAGGTGAAAGGAACATGGTTTGTGTACTCGGAAAAAAATAATAGGCTTCTGTGTTTTATGCTGCAAATTTATTTTCTAAAAAGAAAATGAGATAAACAAACCCTGGATTTTTTTTTTTACTTGTCCTGTCCAACAGCTGAGCAAACAGATGAGAGCTGAAGGCCTCTTGTGTTGGACAGATTTTACTTTAACAACAGTGGTTATGAATCTTCAGACAAACCAGAGATATGTCTATGGCGTTTCATCTCTGCCATAAAGTGAAAGGGCGTAAAGACAACTGAGCGGCGCCTTCAGGAAGTGAATGAGGAAACCTACAACCGAGGAAACGAAGAAACAATTCTAACCGAGCGACCCCGTATTTTACAACTGCAGACCTGCAATCGTAACAGAGCTGTCATCCCCCGCGTGGTCAGTTCTCTCCTTTGCGCCCTCACCAGAATCTGCGCTCAGTGTTAAGGGGGTGCGTTTGTCACTTGGGGGGGGGGGGGGGGGGGGGGGGGGGTGTTCATGGGTGTGTTCGTCACTTGGGGGCAGTAACCTTTCTGGTTGATCTGATTGGGCGGAATTTGCATCTCAAAACCGGCGAGGCGATGGGGCGGGACTTTCATTTTTTAGAGCAGGGGGGGGCTAACAGGCGGCTATTGAGCTGCATGCGGCTCTCTGCCTTTTATCTATGGAGTGATATTTCTGCCACAACGTTGCACACAAAACTTTCTAAGTTGCAAATAAAATTATTAAATATTTGCTTTTCAATTATTTTTTATTTTGCTGTCAATTATTTTTTTGCTTTCAATTTTCATTTTTTGCTTTCAGAAACTTTTTTTTTGCTTTCAAAAACTTTTTTTTTGCTTTCAAAAACTATTTTTGCATTTGCAAAACACATGTTTCCGCATGCGTTGTGTCAAATCTCGCTTTTTTCTATCTTTGATTTTGGTGACTACTCTTACCGCGACTTAGGTTCACTTAACCCGCAGTTTTTTATGTTCTGACATTAAAAAATTAAAATACATCTTGTTCCCACAGATCAATATCTCATTCGCATGAAATACTATTCCGTTCGCACGAAATACTATTCCGTTCCCACAAGATACTAGTGCGTTCCCTCGAAATCATTAATTCGTTTCGAACGCAATAATTATTCACATCATAAGTCATTCACACGGATATGCTCTCCGTCCGGCCGCAAAAGCCGCTTTCAGTGGTAACTTCCGTGTCTCTGTGACCCACATTCATTCAAGAAAGGAAAAAGAAAAACAAGAATGATCACTTTATTACTGTCTCAATGAATATAAGAAAAATATCATAAGATTTATGATACCTAGGCTGCTTTGCCATAAGATAGCTCCTGTTAGGCTACTACGAGCTCTTTGCTTGTCATGCCGGCATTTGGGCAACTTGCTGGCCGGTAGACATACAGCCAGCCAATATTGTAGTTTAGGGTCGAATAGGACTAATATTCAGGACTTGTCTTTAATTAACATACTCCTTAGCAGTCGCTTTCCATTCGAAGGCTATTTATATCAGGCTACATGCTAACTAACTAGCAGATCATTTGTCCTGTTATTTACGTCATAGATTTACAGCAGATACCTTCACATTTCTGTCTGTGTGTGTCTCCTTACATTGCATTTAAGACACGGAGGATGTTTAGAGATCAAATTTATTTATTTTAAAAAGCACAAAAGCATCCATCGGTATAATTCACGTTCACGCACATGATGTTCATCCTCTGGTACCTGTCCATCTTACTGCAAAAGCCGCTTCCTGCCACTACTTCCG